>NC_142803.1:16572353-16747238 GCF_049724085.1 Artemia sp. Qi Xiang Cuo
TCAAGTTAGTGTGACCGCCGCTCTCTCTAACCGACTGACCTCAAAAAAAAAATGAGTGTCACATTAGAAAACCCGTTTGGTAGGGCAAGTATCGTTCGTAGTAATAGGTGATTGACCCTGGCAAGCCAATGTACCGGTTAAACTACACGCATATTCATCCCTCAGGCGTAGGATTGAATGTAGGATCTGTATCTATTAATGCTTTACTACTGCAAACGAATGCAACAGCCCAAAGAGAATGAAATAAACACCCTCTAAATTGCCATTATTGAAGCCTTATACAGGACCCATCCTTGAAAAAGAAGGAAAATCACTTTTTTTGCATATCACTTTTTTCTATTGATTTTTTTTCTTTAACGCTATCGTGGCACTGGAACATCATAGAGAACTGTTTAAGGGCTCATTTAAAAGCTTCTCCTTATATCTTATCGTTGTTTATAAATTTGGTTCGATACTGTTGTCATAAAGTGCTATATGGTGCTAAAGGGCTAAAGTGCTAAAGGGCTAAAGGTGCTAAAGTGCTAAAGGGCTATATGGTACCGTAAAACGTAATTCGGGTGACATTTCTGGAACGGAAAGGCTGAGCTTGACGCATTGACATTATACAGAACTACTCAGGGGCTTATTTATAAACTATTTGTTATATTCAATCTCTTTTTATAAATTCAACTAAATAAGGCATCATAAATTGCCATATGACACCCAAGAAGTGTGTATTGATCTGTTTATACTTTTTTAAAATGAAAATAACAAAATAAGTCCTGTCCAATGAAAAAGTTTCACGAATAAATTTCTTCTGTGGATGTCCCCCCCCCTGTGGAAAATCTCCACGAAAAATCCCCCCAGGGAAATTGAAAATAGGGGAAAATTAAAAAGTTTTAATTGAAAATATTTGAAAAATAAAGTTGGAATTATTAACCTACCCCTCGGGGATTGTTTGATAAAGAATACCTAGAAAATCTGAATAAATCTTGGCAGTATTGCGTCAGAAATCTTGGATTCATTAAAACTTGCTAGATATACCAATCAGAGAGGAAAAATAGACACATAAAGAAATTCATTTATGAATTCCAGATTAGTTTTTTTTATATATATATACCCACTGCAAAAACACACATCTAGCAGTCGTCAGCAGTAAAAAAAAGTTAGAAAAGTACTTTCCTTTTTCTATCTTTGTTTAGAAAAAAAAGTTAAATCTAGAGAAACTACACAAGTTATTTCTTATGTCAATCAGGATATGGGGGTATACATTTCCGGAAGGGGGGGGATATATACATGTATTTAATTTTTTCAATTTATCCTATTTGTATCAGACATTGCATGCTAATTTTTCTTGACACGATTTATTCATCAAAATTATCGCAGTAGTTGAGATTTGTGAATTTGTACGATATTTTAGGAAATCAGATAGATTTTAACCGAAATTCACAAACAGCTGCGATATTCGCATATCTGACCGAATAATCGTGTTCGCATGTGAATAATCGTATATGCGGGAGCCCAGGATTAAGAAACATAAAAATGAATACTAAGAATTCAATGGATCTTTTTTCAAATTCAGCAAAGTTTGATTTCAAAGTCAACTTCAAATCAAGGTAAAGAAAAAAAAAATCATCTATGATTTCCCTGTTCTGTAAAGTCCTGATATTTTACCTGTTCATTAGGAAGGTATAAGGCTATAATTTTTTTCTAGAACTTAGAAACACCATTTTCTTTTTGAAATTTTTGCCACTGAAAATCGAACGATAATAAATTGTGCAGTGTGATCCCCTATTATAATTATCGCGTTAGCATGCGAATTTCAATTGCGATTTTTTGATACAATATTTGGCAGAAAAAAATTGTATATGTGGGAACCACGGTTAGCCTGGAAAAATACAATTACCTGTTCTTCGGTCCTTGGTAAATCCCAAATGTTAATTTGAACATCCACGGTGAGACACTTTATTCTAGTCCTAGTCAAAGCAAACTAACCGAAGTCCTCAAGAATCGCGTTAATAATGAACTAAAATGAACTAGGTCAAGAATCGCGTTAATAATGAACTTCTCTGTATGCTTTCTTATTTTTTAATGATTCCATTTCTGTTTCATATGCAGATGTAGAGTGTTTTTACGCCCAATTTTGAAAGTCTTAAAACAAGAAATTTAATTTTGACCTGATTCTAGGGAGTAAAAGAACCTTAAATACCAGGAAAATAATTGGTCTGAGCAAATATCAAACAGTTCGTGGTAACAAACTGTAAGTAAGGAGTGACCCGGCTCAATAGTAACCAAAACTCTAAAAAACGGAATTTTGATACCAGTAGATACATCAAAAGAATCGGATTTTTATGCTGATTTCAAATATATAAGTTTCATCAAGTTAAATTTCACCCATCAAAAGCTACGACCCTGAGAAAATTTGCCTTATTTTCGAAAAAGGGGAAACACCCCCTAAAAATAATAGAATCTTAATGAAAATCAAACCTTCATATTCAGCGTATCAGAATATCCTGCTTTAGAGGTTTCAAGCTCCTGTCATCACAAATGTGAGATTTGTATTTTTTGCCAGAAGAAAGATGATGGATGCGTGTTTATTTGTTTTTATTTATTATTAAATTTTTCCCAGGGGTGATCGTATCAATCCAGTGTTCCTAGAATATCGCGAGAGGGCTCATTCCAACAGAAATTAAAAGTTCTAGTGCTCTTTGTAAGTGACCAAAAAAATTGTAGGGTAACTAGGCTCCCTCCTACGCTCATTTTTTCCTAAAGTCACCTGATCAAAATTTTGAGATAGCCATTTTGTTCAGCATAGTTGAAAATTTAATAAGTATCTCTTTGAGGATGACTTAATCCCCCACAGTTCCCGGGGTAAGGGCTGCAAGTTATGAACTTTGTCCATTGTTTACATATAGTATTGGTTATTGGGAAGTATACAGATGTTTTCAGGAGGCATTTTTTCTGATGGGAGGGGGGAGGGTCAGAGAAGGGAGTTACGGGAGAAGATCTTCCCATGCAGAATTTTTTCATGGGGGAAGGGATATTTTTATGAAGGGGGTGTCACATTTCCGAGCATTCTTTAAAAAACGATCAGAAATTAAGTTAAGAAAACTAGTTTTTTCAATTGAAAGTAAGGAGCAACATCAAAACTTAAAACGAACAGAAAATTATAACGTATATGAGGGGTTCGTCCCCTAGTCAACACCTCGCTCTTTTCGCTAAAGTTCGAATATTGCTCCAATTTATTAAGGATGACCACTGAATCACGAAGGCCGTTTAATTAGAATAAATAGCTCTTTTGAAAGTACTAAAAAAAACTTTAGCGTAAAGAGCGAGGTATTGACTAGGGGACGAACCCCCTCATATACGTAATAATTTCTGATCGTTTTAAGTTTTCAAAACAGAAAGCATGGAAGATTTTATAAATTTTACCATTAATTGGTTTCACCTATTTTCTTGTTGATAAAGTCCAGGAAGCTACGGTGCGGGGCCATTCCGCACCGTAAAAGGCGGTATATTTGCATAAATAGTAGTGTTGAACATTTTATTGTGCATTTTTGGGAATGATTTCCTTTCAACGAGGATATATTTCCGGAAGGAAGGGGTAAACTCCTAAAAATATATTTATTGTTTCGGGATTATACTCTACCCTCAATCCTCCTAATGTGCAAATAAATAGCCTGTTTTGTCTAAAACGCAATTAATGTTCCACTATTTCGACAAACTGTTAAACCAATTAGAACAAGTGACTTACGCAAAATTCAGTGTATTTATAAAACTCAGGGTATATATTTGCACATTAGTGGGATTGAGGGTAAAGTTAAATCCCAAGGCAAGTGGATTCAGGATGAAGTTTTGATTCTAAAGGGGCGTATATGGTTTCTTTCTTGGTTCCCGAATGCCAAAATATTCTTTGGTGCAAATAGTAAGTGAAAGGCAACTTGTCAATTAAGACCAAAATCCCCCCCAAAAAACCCGCAGAAAATACCCCCCCCACCTCGGCAAAAATGTCCTACCCCCTGGTAAATACCCCCCAGAAAATACCTCCCGTGGAAAATAAGGCTTTCCAAATGTGGGAATTTTATTTGAATTTTATTTTCATTAATTTCCGTAGGGGGAAGGAATTTTGGTACTTGTGTATTATGCACCACTGACTCAAGTTTACGCTGTGTAAAATTCGAGAACTCACCTGTTTTTTCGTTACACAAAATACTATTTCAAAAATCAATTCAATATTTCTGTATGATGGTCAATGACTACGACTATTAAAAATATTTAATTTTGCGCTTACGTTTTTAGATAATTTCAATTGTATACTTAAATTTACTGATATCACAACTGCTATAAGACTATGAAAAGCTTATTAGATTAGTTTATTGTTGTCAGGCTACGTACTCACTTTTGACTCCCAAATCAATATTCCTGTTTTTTATACTTGGCTTTTGTGTTTTCAGTAAAGTGCTGGTTTTTTATACTCCTAGAAACGTAGGAGAACTTAATTAGTTGGCTTATTTGTGCTAGTATTATTAATGTATATTAGATAGGCTTTGTAGTAATAATTTTTGTTCGTTTTAAGTTTCAACTTCGCTCTTTACTTCCCTCGGAAAAACTTTGTTTTTTAATTAATTTAAGCAGAGACCATTACGAGCTTCCATGTATTCTGTATATTTTCCATATATTTGAACTACATTTCAAATTTACAGAAGTATGGTATTTATTTAACTACTTAACCCAAAATAATTTTCTGTGCATGACGATGATACTGACGGGAAGCAGAGAAAAAAGTCACTTTTATTTTTGTGCTCTGAGGCTCAAAAAAGTGTTTGCTGCAGGCAAATTAGATATTCCATTTCAACTTTGGTGATTCAAAAGACGTTTGTGAAATTATCTGGAAAGCTTAGATTTATATTCTACCCCCTTAAAATTTATAGGCTGGTGATTCTGAATATATCTAACGTAATGAAAGTAGAGAGAGCATTAAAATATGAATTAAGGAGACATGAAATAGAGGCCATGAATGATAAATTTCCTGGAAGTCTGTAAGATGCAGCCAGGCTGTATCATAGGCAGCGCAATAGAGCTGCCTAAGTAAAGAACAATGTTGGCACAATGTATTATTATTTTTTTCTTCTTTTTCCATACCAGGGCACTCCGTATCGAAGGAGTTGTTGTAGAAACTTCGAAAAAGGCTCATTCGATTGGAAATTGGAGTGCCTAGTGCCCTTTTAATAGTCGAAAGTGAATAGAGGGCAAAAAGACCCCTCCCCACGCCGATCATTCCCCCAAACACATCCCATCAAAATTTTGAGACAGCCATTTTTCTTAGCGTAGTTGATTTTCAGATAGAAAATATGTTTTTGAGGAGGTCACTACCCCACAACTCTCAGGGCAAGGGTTTTAAGTTATGCCCTGGGGACATATAAAAACGATGTTGGCACAATTTATTATTTATTATTTTTATCCTTTAGACCAGGGCACTTCGTATCGAAGAAGTCGTCGTAGAACTTCAAAAACATCTCATTCAATTGGAAATTGGAGTGGCTTGCGCCCTTTTTAATAGTTGAAAGGGATTGGAAGGCAACTAACAGCCCCTTCACGCCCAATATTTCCTGAAACACAACCAATCAAAAGTTTGAGATAGCCGTATTGTTCAGCGTAGTTGATTTCCAGATAGAAAATATGTTTTTGAGGAGGTCACTCCCTCACAACCCTCAGGGCAAGGGTTTTAAGTTATGCCCTGGGGGCATATAAAGGTTTTTATAGAAAGGGTTGTCGTAGAAACTTCAAAAAAGGCTCATTCGATTGGGAATTCAAAGGGCTAGTGCCCTTTTCAATAGTCGAAAGTGGTTGGAGGGCAACTAGTCCCCCTCTCACGCCCACCTTTTCCCAAAACACATCCAATCAAAATTTTGAGATAGCCTATTTATTGAACGTAGTTTTAAGTCCTGGAAATTAGGACTTTAAGGATGACAACTCCCTGTAGTCTTTAGGGCAAGGGTTATAAGTTATGCCCTGGGGGCATATAAGGTTTTTATAGAAGGCGTTGTCGTAGAAACTTCAAAAAAGGCTTATTCGATTGGAAATTCAAAGGGATAGTGTCCTTTTTAATAGTCAAAGTTGATTTGAGGGCAACTAACCCCACTCTCACGCCCACCTTTTTCCCAAACCCATCCAGTCAAAATTTTTAGATAGCCATTTTATTCAATGTTTTTGAAAGTGTTGGAAATTAGGTCTTTAAGGATGACAACCCCTCCGCCCAACAGCCCTCGGGGTGAGGGTTGTAAGTTATGCCCTGGTGGCATATAAGGTTTTTATTGAAAGTGTTGTCATAGAAAATTCAAAAGGGCACATTCAATTGACAGTTGAAAGGGCTAGTGCCTTTTTTAATAGTTGAAATTGATTGGGGAGCGACCAACGCCCCTCTCACGCCGACCATTTCCCCAAACACATCCAATAAAAATTTTGAGATATCCATTTTGTTCAACGTAGCTGAAAATTCTGAAAATTAGGTCTTTTAGGATGATAACTCCCTCCGAGCCCTCAGTGAAAGGGTTGTAAGTTATGCCCTGGGGGCATATAAGGTTTATATAGAGAGTTGTTGTAGAAATTTCAAAAAGGGCTTTCTAATAGTTGAAAGTCTGTGGACAGTAATTAACCCCCCTCTCACGCCCACCATTTCCCCAAAAACATTCAATCAAAGTTTAGAAATAATCATTTTGTTCAACGTAGTTGAAAGTTCTGGAAATTATGTATTTAAGGATGACAAACTCCCCAGAGCCTCCAGGGCAAAGGTTGTAGGTTATGTCCTGGGGCATATAAGGTTCTTATAGATAGAGTTGTCGTAAAACTTCAAAAGGGGCTCATTCAATTGGAAATTGAGAGGGCTAGTGCCCTTTTTAATAGTCAAAAGTGATTGGAGGGTAACTAACCCCCCTTTCTCACGCCCAAAAGTTCTCCAAACATTTCCAATCAAAATTTTCAGATAGCCATTTTGTTCAACGTAGTAGAAAGCTCTGGAAATTAGGTCTTTGACAATGACAACCCCCAGCCCTCAGGGTAAAGCTTGTAAGTTATGGCCTGAGGGCATACAAGCTTTTTATTGAAAGTGTTGTCGTAAAAACTTCAAAAGGGCTCATTTGATTGGAAATTGAAAGGGCTAGTGCCATTTTTAATAGTTTAAAGTAATTTGAGGGCAACTAACCCCCCTCTCACGCCCACCTCTCAGAACAAAAACTCCTATGCCCTCCCAAGGCCAGAATATAATTTGCACTTTACTGAAAAAAATATAAATGTTTTTACATTGATAACTTTATAATAAATCAAATAATATTAACATTTTGATTACTAAATATCAGTTTATTTATATTAAACTGACAATGAACATTCATTTGTATTTTTTTCAGTAAAGTGCAAATTATGTTCTGGCCTTTGGAAAGCTTAGGGGCTTTGAGCCAAAGTTATGTTAATTTCTAATCATTTTGAGTTTGACTCGGTTATTTATTGTAATTTCTGTTCGTTTTTGGTTTCATTTATTTATTGATACTGATTTGTGGTAGTTTTGGTAAATTATTTTATTTTATTTTTGCTCATTTTTTGGTTAATGGAGTTCTTTACTTTTCTTTGAAAAACTTATTTTGTGGAAAAAGGTTTTTTAATTAATTGTCAAATATATTGACATACTACTATGTATAATAGTTAATACCATTATTTTTCATAGCTCAAATAATTAATGGTACTAAAACACTCTATATGACAAAAAAAAACAATTCTTAATACTTGACTTGTCAGATAGTTCTTTTTCTCCAAAATACAGCCCATATTTGCTCAAATTCATTTGTTTTTGTACTGATACTTATCAAAATTATCTGAATATCTGATTGAGTAGTAGTTCAGGTGTCTTTACCGCTTGTCCTGAGGTGTGGAATGAAATGCGAGTATTTGTATATTTGATTAGTTGAATTTTGCAAACGCTAAAGAGTATTCCCGAAAGTTCGCTGTGATTCCTGAGGTAGCGTCGGTATTCGAACGCTGTTGGAAGTCGTCGGTGCAGGAGATAGGGGTGTTAGCCGTGCCCTAATTAACGGAGGCTTAGCGAACTGCACGTCCGCATCGATGTGAATAAATAATAGGTGCCAGAATAGGTAAGAGAGACTATATATTTTATTTTATTCACACTTGCCATGGGACGAAAAAGGAAGATTGCTAAAACTGTCCAAGTAGGATCTCAGTCTGTTGAGAACAGTTTGTTGAATTCGACCGTTTCATCCGAAGGGAATAACGATGTCCCTTCACTGAAGACTCTGGCGGATGAGTTTGCTAAGATGCTAACAATACTTACTGAAAATGTTAAAAAACTAGACTCTATAAGCGATAGCATAAAAGTGTTAGAGAATCGTATGGTATCAGTGGAAAATACAAAGTCCGAGCTAAAATCAGAAGTTAATACTACGAGTTCGCGTGTTACACAGCTTGAATCTGATGTTGAAAGCTTAAGAAATTATGATGTCATTATTTCTTATAGAATATCGAATTATTTCTTATAGAATATCATCATCATAAGAAATTATGATGTCATTATGAAATTATATGTCAATTATGACTAATGAAACGAAAAAGTATGAAACTGGGTGTGCAGATTTGTCTCATCGGCTTATAGCATCTGAGTATCGACATACAGAGACGAATCTTATCGTTTGGAATGCTCCCAGGGAAAATAACACCAAAGCCGAATTGTTTTTGGACCAGTTGTGTTTGGAGGGTCTAGGTCAAAGTAAAAAGGCTGGGAAGCATAGTAAGAGTCATTATAATCACCAAGGTCAAATATCTTTAACCGGATGTTTTCAGCGCCTGATTTTAAAAAATTGACGACAACCACATTTTTGTTTAGCCAGCTCTGATTGGTCCTTTTTTTATACTGTTGGGCTTGGCGATATTATTATCTGAATTATATTGATTTTATCTTTATTCTCTATAACCACAGAACACACTTGCATTGCTCTGAGGTTTGAAAAAAAAATCTATAGAATCTCTTCAGTTGCTACCCGATTCAACGGTTATTCAGTGACCATCAGTATGATTAAATGTAATACCATGCTGATGGGAATCTACCCCTGTTTCTTTTCTTTTCAGATAAATGACCTGTTTTTGTTCCGTAATTACATTTGCTTAGATTTGCCTATAGTAAAATTTTCAATGGCAATTTAAAGTCTCGTTGCTAAGCTATAGTTGTTTTGCAATAAGTAAGCTTTAAACTAAATTCTATTTTGGACTTCCTGGTTTGAGTCATTGAAAGACAAAGCTGAAAAAAAGTAGAATGGGTTTTGAATGGGGATTGAGAGGATTGGCTGGACCAAGCGAAGGTCCACCCCTATGCAAAGTTTGTGTACAGAATATAATTTTTGAGTTAGTCTGCATTTAGACCCCGTTCGGGGAAGCATATTTTTGTTATTATATGTGACCGTTTGGAAGAATACAAGTAAGGTATTTTCTACAAACTTTTTACTAGTTTTCCCGGAACCCAGGCAGAGTAGGATTAGAGTTTCGAGATACCGTCATTATTATATTGACAGGGGGTTTTGTTACCTCCAAGGAGAGAGTTAGAGATTTCTAGTGGTAACCCAAGGCGGGTATACTTTGCCTTAAAAAGTGGCCATTTGACCACTCGATCGCGTTATCATACCCTGGGACAGGGTATACTGTAAATAGGGTAGTACCAAACCCAATATTTGCAGAACCGGTGTGGTAGACGCGGGCATCACATTATAATTTGGGGCCGGGGCTTTCCCCTCCAATAAGTGGTGACACCCGTATATTACCACGCCAATACTGGTGGTGTTGAAGCTTACCACTATAACACTGGTGGCATCATGGCCTACCGGTATAATTTTGGTGGCTATCACCCCCAACATTGGTGACAGCAAGAAAAGGTCCTATGAGTAAACCTGATAGTAAAAGAATTCCGCGTTTTCGAAGAGACAAGTTAATTTAGCCTACAGAGTAGCCTATTTTGATTACATATAAAGAGAATAAAAAAAGAATCAATTAATAGAACTATGAAGATCTATTATGGGCTGTGCCTTGTTAGATCATAATAGATAAAATTTACGAATCAATATATCGCGCAACTAATTAGTATGCAAAAATATAAGGCTAATTGACACGCAGCAATTTCTCACGAGAAACCGGAAGTTACATGGATAAAAGAATTTTCATTTTGACTGAAGAGGTATTTTGAAATGAACGGAATTTTGAAATTATATCGGACAGAGATTAACTCAAGACTGAGAAGGGCGAGTGAAGCCCATAGAAAAAGTAGGAAAATACAAATAAAGGCTATTATGGAGGGAGGCCTTTAAGAGAGAGCACCGAGAATATAAGAAAAAATTCAGGCTGAGAAAGATGAAATTAGAAAGAATAGAAAAGAGGGCGAAAGGGCTAGAGTAGCCTATAAAGAAAAAGACATGGAAGAAAAGAAACGTAGAAATGAAGCAGAAAGAGGAGAAAAGGCCCATATGGAGGCTTTTGAGGGAGATCAACCTAAGTATTTCTGGTTTCCGGATGTATGGTGACCAACTAACCTTAAAACGCTAGCTCTAGATTAAATAGTCGTTCTAAGATATTTAGCAGCCAAGATCTTCTAACAAGAATCCCGTCTAAAGGCATTAATCATAGCCTTAGGGAGATTTTGAGAAAACTAGTAGAATTCAAAGAAGCTAGTAAGGCAGAAGATATTGCTTTCAAAATCCTTACGGAGGCTGATAAAAAGCAATTACAAATACATGAAGAAATTGTTAAGGAACACGAAAAAAACGGTCGGCAATTGTTGAAATGATTCAGAGTCATATTTACTTTTTAAGAGAAGGGATGGAGGATGAAAAGATTGCTCTTAAACGTCAACAGATTATTGAGGATCTATATAAGGAATTGGATAGGGTGTTTTACTTGGCGTACATTACTTAAGAGGCGTACACAACAGCACTGAGAGAAAATTTTCAACCCTACGAAGAGTTGAATAAGAGGGTTGAAAAATTTCAGATGGAACGTATTGGCAGGGTTCTTCTATTAATCAAGAAAAATTCTAGACCGCGAAAAGTATACACCTCTACTTTACATAAAATAGGAAAGATAAAATAGAGGAAGAAAGACAAGAACGTATAGAGGCTGAAAGAAAAGCCAGAGAGCAAAAAGAGGAGGAAGATAGGAAACAAACAGAGAAAGATAAAGAAAGAAAGAGAAAGAAAGAAAGGAAGAAAGGCAGGCTCATAGCGAGGCGGATAAAAATATTACCAGGATGTTGCAAAAACAATTGACAGACTAATGAAAACTCGTTGGGGAAATTCGCAAAGTTATGTTTTATCACAAGTTATTTATAGGCCGTTGGTTAGCCAAAATAATTTTTCTAAGGATCAATTCCGAGAATATGAAAATTACCAAACATTAAACACCTTTACGAGAAAATATACAACTTCGCTGACTACGGGGGGAGGTGAACCAGCCCATAAAACAAATTGGGAGGCTGTGCAGACCTGTCGAAAAAAGCGAAATACTGGATATGCGTGTTCAGAATATTGATAATCCGCAGAAATGGGAGGCAGAAGTTAAATGACAACATAATATTGAAAATAAGACGCGCGAAAAAGATTTTTCGGGAAAATTTTCAGAAAATCGAAAGCTTCAGAACACTTTTAACGAATATGAAACGCTAACAGGTACAGGCCAAAACGAAACACTTATTGTACTAGAGAAAAATTAGACGAAATTCATTGTACGTACTTTTCCTCGCAAAGTTCGGGAAATTTCAGTACAATATGAAAAACCAAATGTCGGAAGTCAGTTCCGATTCGATGACAAAATATTTGTTTCTACGGTAAGAGTAAAGAAAACTAAAAGAGAGAAAAGAGATATTAAACGGAGCTACAATGAAATAATGCAGTCAAAGATGGTGGACACTGGAGTCCCAATCAGATTTAACGATGATTTATTATTTAGCGCGAATGACAAAATTGAGAAAAGTGAAAAAGAACAAATAAATGCAAAAAAGAGACAAAATTTGGAGATTCAGCCTGAAGCGGCGAAAAATAAAAAAATGTTGGGTGGGCTGTCCCTTGATAACATAAATAATAGGGAGAAAATAAAATGTTGGATGGGCTGTGCCTTGATAACATAAATAATAGGGGGGAAAAAGAGGTCCAAGACCCATGGGGAATAAAACGAGATGGTTAAAAAATAGAAATGAATGACCTACAGCCTGTTGGGGGAAAGTTGGGAGATATGTCGAGTCGGATTGGAAAAACTTGGAAAGGAATCTGAGATTAGTATTATCAGTTCAAAAGATATGTCGATCCTTTATGAGGGGGAGGAATCCCTTGGGGAAGATCCCCTGCGGGAAGTCGCGAAAGATAGCCCTTTTCCTCAATGCACAACTGGCGGACAAGTTGTGATCCCTTTACCAAGATGTTGCCTATCTGATCTGGAGTCCTTGGGGGATATTCTCTCCCAGTCACTTCACATTTCGCCCAAACCTTTGTCCAGTAGCCCTATTCATAGTTTTTACTCTTCATGGGAACCGACAATTAGTTCCGGCAAATTCTATTCAGTGGGAGATGTATCGAAGTTTCATCTTCAATTAGCATCAATGCGTATTCTGCATTTGATTATCCCAGGGGAAGGAACCCAGAAAAAAGACGATCCATGGCTAGCTCAAAATTTTACTTCATTCCCAGTACCCTTATCGTTTCCACAAGCCTTTGCATTTTCGGCCTTAGATTATTTGAAATGATGCCAAGGGGTAATTTACTTTTTTATTGAGATGTGGGTTGTTTCCACAAATAGAAATTAAGAGGCTAGTGCAGCCAATTTTTCATGATGGCTGGCATGATTAAATGTGCCAGAAACTGATTCTCTGCTCCTCTCAAATGTAAATTCGTGAGAGTGAGAAAATTTGTGTTTTTTATTGTGCTGCGCCTAAATATTTTCTAAGAATCTTGGGGACTTCAACTTTCAAAACCTAATGCGTATGCTACACGATCTAGACCATGGTGGTTCTACAGTAGAGACGTGTTGATGGTAACCGGTGCAGAGCCAAGCGGTGGAAGTAGTAGCACAGACACTGGTGGAAGAGAGAAGGTAAATGGATGTTGTAAAGTTGAAGTTATGTGTTTATGTTTGTAAGGGTGGACCAAGGTAGCACGTGGGTGGTCATTTATCTTACGGGGGGAGGTTTTGGGGTTCTAACCTTGTTTCTTTTCTTTTCAGATAAATGACCTGTTTTCGTTCCGCAATTCCATTTTCTTAGATTTGCCTATAGTATAATTTTCAATGGCAATTTAAAGTCTCGTTGCTAAGCTATAGTTGTTTTGCAATAAGTAAGCTTTGAAGTAAATTCTATTTTGGACTTGCTGCTTTGAGTCATTGAAAGATAAAGCTGAGAAAAAGTAGAATGGGTTTTGAATGGGGATTGAGAGGATTGGCTGGGCCAACTAAGGTCCACCCCTATGCAAAATTTGTGTAGAGAATATAATTTTTGAGTTAGTTTGCATTTAGACCCTGTTCGGGGAAGCATATTTTTGTTACCATATGTGACCGTTTGGAAGAATACAAGTAAAGCATTTTCTACAAACTGTGTACTAGTTTTCCCGGAACCCAGGCAGAGTAGGAATAGAGCTACGAGGTACCTTCATTATTATATTGACAGTGGGGTTTGTTACCTCCAAGAAGAGGGTTAGAGATTTCTAGTAGTAACCCCAGGTGGGTACACTTGGCTTTAGAAAGTGACCATTTGACCACTCGATCGCCTTATCATACCCTGGGACAGGGTACATGTAAATAGTGTAGTACCAAACTCGATATTTGCAGAGCCGTTGTGGTAGACGCGGGCACCACATTATAATTTGGGGCCAGGGCTTTCCCCTCCAATAAGCGGTGACACCCGTATATTACTACGCCAATACTGGTGACGTTGTAGCTTACCACTATAACACTGGTGGTATCGTGGCCTACCGGTATAATATTTGCACCTATCACCCCGAACACATGCAGTGTAAAAAAAAGAAAAAAGAATAAAATTCTGCCATCAACACTAGATTTATATAGTCATTCGATGATACTTAGCTTTCATTGACTTTCGTTCTGCCTTTGACACTGTTGACAGGTAGTCCCTTTGGCTAATCTTGAAGGCTGCGGGCTTACCAATAAAGATAGTCAGCCTCTATAAAGAACTATACAGCAGCACAGAAAGTGCCGTTCTTGTTAATGGGAAGCTTTCTTCTTCCTTCCCCATCAAAAATGGTGTACGACAAGGTCGTACTACTTCACCTGAGCTAGTTAACTGCGTGATTGACCACATTTTGAACCAGATACATCTTGTCCACACTTTTGGCATAAGTTGAGCCGGGATGACTTTGTCTGATGTTGACTTTGCCAACGATGTAGCCGTCCTGAGCGAAAATATCGACCAACTTAAGCCTGTACTCGAGACGCTGTCCTCCACTGCCTCCAAAGTTGGGCTGCAAATCAACTGGAAGAAAACGAAGATCATGCCCTTAGAAAAGACCGCATCGGTGTCACCCTTAACTGTTGTGATCAACGGCCAAGCTGTTGAAGTGGTAAGGAAGTTCACCTATCTTGGATCAATTATATCAACAAATGGCACACTTGACGCCGAAATCTCAGCCAGATCAGCCAAGGCAAACTCTGTATTCGGATGGGCCCTGAGAGCAGTCTTCCAAAAACCGCAAATTAGTCGCCTTACAAAAGCCCGTATCTACAGCGCCACAGTCTCAAGCATCATGCTGTACTCTTCTGAGACATGGCCGATAACCCAGACACAACTAAGAAAGGTCAATGCCATCGAAACTATACACTTGCGTCGAGTTGAAGGCTTCAAATGGTATGACAAGATCCGCAATACTGATATCCTGAGGACCTTCAAGTTGATGAGCCTCTCCTCCCATGTAGAAGCTCGTTCTCTAAGATGGTACGGCCACTAACTCTGCCTCCCGCCAACTACCCCTACAAGGATCAAATCGGACTTCAATCCCTCGATTGTTTGGAAACGTCCTCGAGGGAGGCCGCGCAAAATCAACGCCTCTTCAACCGCAACATCGACCCAAATGAGGCCCCATCCCGATCCCTGGACAGGGCTGCTTGGAGAAGACTGAGAGTGCTGTCAAACAGTTTCCTGTACACTGGCTACCCTGCTGAGCACGAGCGTTAAGTAAGTAAGTCAATGAACACCATCATTATCAAATGCATGGCACTGCAATGTGACAAAAAAGGAAGAAATCTAAGGAATTTCTACCGTTGCTACCAGATTCATACGGTTATTCAGTGACCATCAGCATGACTAAATGCATTGCTCTGCAGTGTAAAAATATAAAAAAGAATAAATTCTACCATCAACACTAGATTTATATAGTTATTCAATGAACATTCAGATGATCAAATGCACGTCTCTGCGGTGTGACGAAAAAATAAATATAAGGAATTTCTACCGTTGCTACCAGATTCATACGGTTTTTCAGTGACCATCAGCATGACTAAATGCATTACTCTGCAGTGTAAAAAAAGAGAATAAATTTTACCATCAACACTAGATTTATATGCTTGTTCAATGAACACCGGGATGAACAAGTCCATTACTCTGAGGTGTGATGAAAATTTTTTTTTACCATTGCTACCAGTTTCACATAGTTATTCAGTAGAATATACAGAAAAATTTCTACTCGTTTTAAGTTAATGTAGCTCCTTATTTTCAGACGAAAAAACTTGTTTTTTTTTCTAATTACTGATCGTTTTTCAAATAATGCCGGGGAACCCACCTCCCCTTCCCCAAGAAAAAATCCTCCATGAAACGTTCTCCCACTTAAAATCCCCTGACAATTCAGTCCTCGCTACAGATACCCTAGAAAATTTCCTGCTCACGACTTCATTTGATTAATTCTTCTTACCATACGCTCATTCGAAAAAAAAAACACTTGTTTTTTATTTAGTTTCTGATCGTTTTTTCAATTCATTCAGAAAATCTCTCCCATGTTGAAAATTTTTCTCGAACCCCTCCCCCTCCTATGGAAAGTTTCTCCCGCAGAAAATTACTCCATAAAGATTTATTCCAGATCATAAAATTTCCCCGCGGAAAATTCCCCTATATAAAAAAATCCCCAGAGAATTTCATCCCAGGCAAAATTTCCCAAAGAAAATCTCCACATGTAAAATTGAGGTGCCAAAGAGAAAGTAAGACAAATAAAACGAATTTCATATCGGAATTCTGGCAAATTCCCCCTGTATAAAAGTTCCCCTTGAAAGATCATCCCCAGACACTCCATACCAACAAAAAAATTTCCCTGTTGAAAATCTCTTCCCACGAACAATGTCTGTATACTTCCCAATAACAAATACTAGATATAAACAACAGGTAAATGTTGTAACTTGCAGCCCTTTCCCTAGCAGTTGTGTGTGTGGGGAGGGGGTGGATCATGTCATCCCCACAGGCATTTATTGGATCTTTGAACTATTCAGAACAAAATGGCAATCTCAAAATTTGGTCGTCCGACTTTGAGGAAAAAGGGGCGTGGTATTGGGGGGGGGGGGGTTGGTAGTTGCACTCCAATCTTTTTGGTTACTTAAAAAGGGACAAGAACTTTTGATTTCCTTCTAAGTTTCCTCTCCCAATGTTCTAGGACCATTGCCTCGATACGATCACCCTTGCTTTGGTAAGAACAAAAAAAAAAAAAAAAAAAAAAAAAAAAAAAAACAACAACAACAACAACATCTGTGATCATTCTTCTGAAAAAAAAACATAAATTCCACAATTTTGCAGATGGGAGCTTGAAACCCCTACAGTAGGGTTCTCTGATACGCTGAATCCGGTTTTGTGATCAGGGTTGCCACCTGTAGCACGAATGTGCTATTTTAGCATTATTTTATTATGCGTAGCCCGTTGATGGGCAGCCCCCCCCTTTCAAAAATAAAGCAACATTTCTCAGGCCCGTAACTTTTGATGGGTAGCATTAAAGTTAATGTTTCTTATATGCTTGAAATCAGCATGATCAGCATGCTACGTGTGCCTAACCCTTTAAAGCGAGTAATGCTTAAAATAAATATGCAAATCAACCTTAAAACAAAAAAAATTGTTTTGCTACTCAAGTATAAATGAAACCCAAAACGAACAAAAATTAAATAAACAATCAATGCAAACAAACATACAATAGATACTAATATAAATGAATAAATAAATCCTAAAACGAGTGAAACTTGTATTGAATATGCAAATCGACCTTAAAATGCAAATCAACTCAAATTAACCAGATCACATTAGGGGAAGTTAGAGTTAACCAAAACAGTCACATAAGTGATGCTCGAATGTACTAAAAGGTGGAAGTTTGTTCAAAAGGACATTGCATTCAAGCTTTCATTATCTGATTTATTGGCATAGCACTGATTTGCTCAGATACCATCTGTAAAAGACAACAACGAATGCTTATACGGCAACTTTGTCTTGTTAACTGAAACACTATCAACAATCAAAAAAGAAAACAACAGCTTTTATCACGTGTACTCCCCTTTTAAGTTTACGAATTTAAAAATTTCTTTAGACGTGACAAATTTTACATTTGCTCCTCCTTTTTAGTATCTGCACTGTGTATGTTGTTTTTGATCAGATTGATTTTGAAGTTATCACATAACATCATTTTTCCTTGCTCATCCTGTTTTTTTTTTGGGGTGGGGGGGTAGCAGGAATAACTTAACCTACAATTAGCCCAGACTGTTTAAAGTAGCAATCTTCCTAACCACTGACGTCGTATTTGCTTCATGAAACACTAAGGGTAAGTAATTGGGCAGGTCAGATAATGAATCTTGGAATGCTGGAACGCACTAGCAAATGCAATATTGTTCAAAGGCTGGACACACATAGCTTTTTTGGCGCCGATTTAACAAATCTGCGTCGATTTTCAAATAAACTAGCGCCTATTTCAGCTTGAAAATTTTTCTTGTTTTCAGTGCCAATGTACAAAAACGGCAGTGAGTTTCATCGTGATCATCAAAATAAAGAAATCCCCAGTCGTTTCATTCCCATAAATAGGAAAATCAAAAGAAATAAATGATAATAATAGTAATTAAATATTCGATAATAAAAGAACTCATAATTTATTAATGAAAGAATGTTAAATTTAACACAAATTTTGTAATGATGAAAATTTAGTCAATTTTAGTATGTTTTGAAAATTTTAGTAAAAGAACTTAACAACAATAATAGTGAAGAGCTAAATGATAAGCTGGGATCAATCTAATAACCTCTATTTGATTGTTGGCGTCCATGATGTTTAGTTTTGAAAATATAGTGCAAAGGGCATTATTATTGTTACGCTATCGTTTGCCCACAGAGCTGCAGGTGCTTAAAAAGAGCTACATGTATCTCGCCCTTAAGTTATATCTTCTTCGCCATCTATTATCAGAAAGCCAATTACAAGCGCGAAATTTAAAAATGTTAAAGGCGTGATATCCTGAACTGAACATTAGCTAACAAAGAAGATCGTCTCAACAGAAGTTGGTTTATAGAGGAGTCGTCAATAATCAACATCCTGAACATTGTAGACTGTTCTACATTTTCTTAACTAAGCGCAGTGAAATTTGACAGAGCTAGCCTAGTCTGCAGATCCTAATATTTGGCAAATAAGTGAACCGTTTTGTCTCTATGGTCAGTTTAAAGTCCTTTGTTCTGATGGTAAAATTCTAAAAAATTTCAATTTTTTCCATGCTAAAATGCAATGCATAAATTTTTTGAAATTGCTGCTATAAATTGCCAAATAAATTGTTTTTATAGATAGCATTCATCAGCCCTCTTCCAGTTGCTGACATTAAACCACTTATTTTGTCTTTGTTTTGTACAATTTACTTGCTGAATGTCCAAAGAAACTTTGAACAATAGTGGTAAGTGGTCACAGTCTTGCTGATCAGTGAGCACTTCAACCACAGATGGCTTTAGCCCATGTGAATGAACAACATGATCCAGATCAGACTGACTACTGGAATTATGGATACACAAATAATTTATTGATTTTTGTGAAAGAATGTGGGGGGGGGGGCAGAGCACTTAACAGTGAATCAGATTAGGGCAAGTAGCACTTGATGTCAGCATTAAAATCAACTGTGATTAAAAACTCTAATCTTTTGGCAGTAGTGTCACTAAAAAGAGTTTTTAGCTTTGCACAGGATTTGGCAAAATTGTTTGTCGTGGCTACCATGCAATAGTCACACAGTAAGTACACATTAGTGAGAAGTGTATTGCCCAATCTGACTGCCAGAAAACTATCATTTGAACCATGCAGAGTTGGGGAAAAAATTTCCAAATGTTTCTTAAACATGCATGCAAGTCTTCTGGACAGATGTCTTTTGATAACTTGGGCAGGGATACGAAAAATAATATGATCACTACTTCGTTTAAGAACATTAATACTGATATTAGTTAGAAGATGCTCTTGGATAAAAGGTATGTTCTGATTCTGAAGAATTTCATCACTAGCCGAGTCCTTATGATGATTCCCATTAATAGTAAATTAAATAAAATAAATATCTTCTTTCATCATTTATTATTCTTAATTTTTGAAACAAGGAAACTTTTTATGACCATGTAAGTGAAACTCTATGATACATGAGAGCCACTGCAGTAATGTGGTGTTAACTTTTTTTTGATGCCCATGGGCATCATGTAGGTGGTGAGGCAGTCACAATACCTCCCCCCACCCAATAATACAGAAAACCTCAAACTTTTTCAGGTAAACCTCAAAGTTGTAATTTATGAGGAACTTGTTTTTCTATTGCCAGTTTATTGTTTTGGCTAAAAGGACTAGGTTAAAAAGTGCATTTTAACCTGAGGGTTTTGCTAATTTAGTGTAGATGCAACACAAAATTACAATAATTCTAGTTTTGTTTGAAGTTAAATAGGGTAAGGTACCTACTTGCACTTGAATTTGGACACAAGCTCTGCAGCTCTCTCTGGCACTGGGAGGTGGCAGGCAGTTCTATTCTATGGGATGAAGTCAAGGGTCAAATGGGTAAGATTTTCAAGCTAGGAGGGATATAATTGGTAGCCCCAATATCTAAACCAGTTAATTGCCTTAAAGCTTGATTTGATGGTTTTCTTTCAGGATTTTGACTTGCTTTCATGCTTTTTTTCTTACCTGGTAGTTGTTGACACCAAAGTGCCCTTAAAAGAAGGGAGTTATCAGGCACGCAACAGGCATGGTCACATCAGGAGAGAGTGCCTTTATAACTAAGGTGTTATTAGGCCTGCAATAGGCATGGCCCAAATAGTAGAGATGGTAGCAACAAATGAGTGTTTCCAGCTCAAACTTCTGTTCAAAAAGTTGCATAATTATTATTTACTTTTAAAACTCAGTTGTAAACTTTCAGTCCAAGTATGTGCTTTATGCACCTATGGTAAAACAAATTCAGAGCCTGCATTTGGATACTTTTACTGGGCATTCATATGCAACAACAGAGCAAGCAAAGGACTCATACATTTGGCTTTTAGTCCTAATACTAATTCTCTTCTGTTTGCAGAGCAGTCCACACAGTTTTGAAAAGACAGAGAAGGGTAATAATGTACAGGCACTGATTCAGGGGTGGGATAAGGCTAAAGATGGCCATAGGCAACATGTAATAGGCAAATGTAATTTTGGAACTAGGCCTATTTTTCAGTCATTACACATTATTTGGATTTGGTAGTTTTTTTTTTAATTCATGTGGTATGTAGCTCCATTCATTTATTAGATTCCAAGAAAAAATAGGAAAAAAACACTATACATTTAATTCAGTTTATTACTATATAAATTTAATTGCATACGTTATTGATTAAAATAAGCAAGCATAAACAAAATTTATTAAAACAAACAATAATACTTAAACAAATTTACCCATATTGATTAGTTGTATTGCTCTTTTTCTCTCTTTTAATTCTGCAAACTCATCAATTTTTTGTAATTAGGCCAATGTTTAAATTAGAGAATGTTGCAATAATATTAATCTCCTGAATAAACCACCTCATGTATTCAAGCAAAATAATATTTTCTTTACTTTCAAAAGTCTTAAATTGTAATTCTTTATTTTTCTATTAAGTTTAAATCTTGTTTATAACATTATATTTCCTCTTTTGAAGAGTTACTGTACTAACATTGCCATCTTGAAAAATGTTTTTAAGTTTATTGCTAAAATCTTTTAATAAAAGAAAGAAAAATCCCAAAATCTTTTTTTACACGACCTGGAACAATGTAGTGAATAATTATGGTCAGCTCTTATATATGTTAAATATATTAGTTTTTGGATCCATAATTAAAGAATAAAATTTGGCTTCCTTAATCATAAGATTCCAAGCAAACAACCAAGTAAAAGGATTGAAAAAGATTAGAATTATAAAATTAGAAACTGAAATAATAAAAAATAAATAAGTGCATCTATCCAAACCTGAAGGGGAATGGGAATTGAAAGGGCAAATATAGCCTACAGTTTATTGTTTTTTATTTCTCTCTTCTCAATTTCTCTAAATTAGGAAATTGTAAGAAGAAAAGAAAACTGATTAATATGCTAGTAAAATGTAACACCCCATTTATACCATACTATAGGATTATTTTCAGATTATTTCTTTCACTGTTGTGAGTTGTTAATCTTTCAATCTGATAGATATAGATTCATCAGTTATTGTTGATGGCAAATTGTTTACAGTACCAGTGCTGCAGTGTGCATATTTTTTCAGGTGTTCCTGCAAACTTGGATTAATGTTGCAAAGCACCTTTTCAGTTACCACTATTTCTGCTAAAAAAAACAATTCGTTTTTCCATTTAGCCTACTTTCCTCCAATATTTTTCACTAATCATTTGTTTTTTCCAATTCTATGTCTGTGTGTTCAGTAATCTTACATCTTGTTATAAAAAGTAAAATGGAGTTTATGAGGTCACTGAATTTTTGATGCTGTTACAAGTTATATGTACACTTTTCCAGTCATTTGTCCCTTTTTAGCTTAGTATTGTTTCCTTGAAAGATAATCATAGGCAGTGCAATCGTGCTGCCTAAGTATAGAACAATGTTGGCACAATGTATTATTTTTGTTTTCTTCTTCTTTAGGCCAGGGCACTTTGTATCAAAGGAGTTGTTTTAGAAACTTCGAAAAGGGCTCATTCGATTGGAAATTGGAGTGGCTTGTTCCCTTTTACTAGTCGAAAGTAATTGGAAGGCAACTAACACCCCTTCCACTATCACCATTTCCCCAAACACATCCAATCAAAATTGTGAGATAGCCATTTTGTTCAGTGTAGTTGATTTCCAGATAGAAAATATGTTTTTAAGGAGGATACTCCCCCACAGCCCTCAGGACAAGGTTTTTAAGTTATGCCCTGGGGGCATATAAGAACAATGTTGGCACAATGTTTTATTTATTATTTTTTTGCTTTAGACCAGGGCACTTCGTTTTGAAGAAGTTGTCATAGAAACTTCAAAAAGGGCTCATTCAATTGGAACGCCCACCTTTTCCCAACATATGTACAATATCAGTTATGATACGGCCAATTCCTACAACGTAGTTGAAATTTCTGTAAATTGGCTAGTTGAAAATGACAACCCCCTACTATCCTTAGGGCAATGATTTAAAGTAAGATCCTGGGGGTATATGAGGATTTTATTGAACGTGTTGTCGTAGAAACTTCAAAAAGGGCTCATTTGATTGGAAATTAAAATGGCCAGTGCCCTTTTTAATAGTCAAAATTGGTTGGAAGGCAACTAACACCACTTCAACGCCCACCATTTCCCCAAACACATCCAATCAAAAATTTGAGATAGCCATTTTGTTCAGCATAGTTGAGTTCCAGATAGAAATTATGTTTTTGAGGAGGACACTCCCCTATAACCCTCAGGGAAGGGTTGTAAGTTATGGCCTGGGGGTATATAAGGTTTTTTATAGAACGCGTTGTCATAAAAAATTCAAAAAGGCTCATTCGATTGGAAATTCAAAGGGCTAGTGCCCTTTTTAATAGTCGAAAGTGATTTGAGGGCAACTAACCCCCCCTCTCACGCCCATCTTTTCCCCAAACACATCCAATCAAATTTTTTAGATAGCCATTTTATTCAACATAGTTGAAAGTTTTGGAAATTAGGTCTTTAAAGATGATAACCGCTCCCCCCTACAGCCCTCAGGGCAAGGGTTGTAAGTTATGCCCTGGGGGTATATAAGGTTTTTACGAAAGGTGATGTTGTAGAAACTTCAAAAAAGGGCTCATTCAATTGGAAATTAAAAGGGCTAGTGCCCTTTTTAATAGTTAAAACTGATTGAAGGGCAACTAACCCCCTCTCATGCCTACCATCTCCCCAAACACATCCAATCAAAATTTTGAGATACCCATTTTGTTCAATGTAGTTGAAAGTTCTGGAAATTAGGTCTTTCAGGATTATAACCCCCTCAGAGCCCTTAGTACAAGGGTTGTAAGTTATGCCCTGGGGGCATAGCCTATAAGGTTTATATAGAAAGTTGTTGTAGAAATATCAAAAAGGGTTCATTTGATTGGAAATTGAAAGGGCTAGTGCCCTTTTTAATAGTCGAAAGTGAGTGGTGAAAAGTGAGTGGTAATTAACCCCCCTCTCACGCCCACCATTTCCTCAAACACATTCAATCAAAGTTTTGAGATAGCCATTTTGTTCAGCATAGTTGATTTCCAGATAGAAATTATGTTTTTGAGGAGGACACTCCCCCATAACCCTCAGGGAAGGGTTGTAAGTTATGGCCTGGGGGTATATAAGGTTTTTTATAGAAAGCGTTGTCATAAAAACTTCAAAAAGGCTCTTTTGATTGGAAATTCAAAGGGCTAGTGCCCTTTTTAATAGTCGAAAAGGATTTGAGGGCCACTAACCCCCCCCCCCCTCTCACGCCCATCTTTTCCCCAAACACATCCAATCAAAATTTTTAGATAGCCATTTTATTCAACTTAGTTGAAAGTTTTGGAAATTAGGTTTTTAAGGATGATAACCGCTCCCCCCTACAGTCCTCAGGGCAAGGGTTGTAAGTTCTGCCCTGGGGGCATATAAGGTTTTTATACAAAGTGATGTTGTAGAATCTTCAAAAAGGGCTCATTCAATTGGAAATTGAAAGGGCTAGTGCCCTTTTTAATAGTCGAAAGGGATTGAAGGGCAACTAACCCCCCTCTCACGCCCACCATCTCCCCAAACACATCCAATCAAAATTTTGCGATATCCATTTTGTTCAACGTAGTTGAAAGTTCTGGAAATTAGGTCTTTCAGGATTATAACCCCCCTCAGAGCCCTTAGTCCAAGGGTTGTAATTTATGCCCTGGGGACATATAAGGTTTATATAGAAAGTTGTTGTAGAAATTTCAAAAAGGGTTCATTTGATTGGAAATTGAAAAGGCTAGTGCCCTTTTTGATAGTCGAAAGTGAGTGGTGAAAAGTGAGTGGTAATTAACCCCCCTCTCATGCTTACAATTTCCCCACACACATTCATTCAAAATTTGAAGATAAACTTTTATTCAACGTAGCTTAAAAGTTCTGGAAAATATGAAGATGACCAG
The DNA here is from genome assembly GCF_049724085.1 of Artemia sp. Qi Xiang Cuo. Classification (NCBI taxonomy): domain Eukaryota; kingdom Metazoa; phylum Arthropoda; class Branchiopoda; order Anostraca; family Artemiidae; genus Artemia; species Artemia sp. Qi Xiang Cuo. The sequence continues at coordinate 16,596,899 of NC_142803.1, forward strand.
CTCCCCAGAGTACCAAGGGTAAAGTTTGTAAGTTATGTCCTGGGGGCATGTCAGGTTTTGACTGACGGCGTTGTCATAGAAACTTCAAAAGGGGCTTATTCAATTGGAAATTGAGAGGGCTAATGCCCTTTTTAATAGTCGAAAGTGATTGGAGGGTAACTAACCCCCCTCTCATCCCCACCATTCCCCAAAACACATCCAATCAAAATTTTCAGATTGCCATTTAATTCAACTTAGTAGATGTTCTGGAAATTAGGTCTTTGAGGATGAAAAACCCCCCAGCCCTCAGGGCAAGGGTTGTAAGTTATGCCCTGGGGGCATATAAGGTTTATATTGAAAGAATTGTTGTAAAAACTACAAAAGGGCACTTTTTATTTGAAATAGAAATGGCTAGTGCCTTTTCTAATAATTGAAAAGGATGGGAGAGCAACTAACGCACCTCTTACGCCCACCACTTCCCTAATCACATCCGATCAAAATTTTGAGATAACCATTTTGTTTAACATAGTTGAAGTTCTGGAAATTAGGTTTGAGGATGACAACCCCCCTCACAGCCCTTAGGGTAAGGGTTGTAATTTATGCCCTGGGGGAATATAAGGTGTTTATAGAAAGTGTTGTCGCAGAAACTCAAAATGGGTTCATTCGATTGGAAATCGAAAGGCCTAGTACCCTTTTTAATAGTCGAAAGTGATTGGAAGGCTTGACATTTTTATAGTAAAGATCAATGTGGGTACAATATATTGTTTTTTTTTTTTATTTTAGACCAGGGCACTTCGTATCAAAGGAGTTGTCGTAGGAACTTCGAAAAGGGCTTATTCGATTGAAAATAGAAAGGGCTGATGCCCTTTTTGATAGTCAAAAGTGATTGGAGGGCAATTAATCCCCCTCCCACTCCACCACCCCATTTGCCCATTATGTTTAAAAGCTAAATGTTGTCTTAAGATTAAATCAAAATGCACTGTGTTAATGCTAATTCCCAATAAGGCATCTCAGCAGTATCCCAAGAACGACCAATGGAAATCTATCAAAGAATATAAACAGATTTTTTTGCAAATGGTATCAAGTTTTCCATTTCAGGTCAACTAGAGGAGGTATGAAACTAAACTAAACACTACTATTTGTGTCCAGATTTTTAAAAGGGTGTATTTTGTAAAAATTGCTGAAAACTTTTCTCCAGCATACAAATAGCAGACCAAACAATAAAGTCTTTAAAAAACGAAAAGATTTAAAGTATTATTTTCTTTTTCCCTGAAAAGAATGTATCAATATAAAACGAACAGAAATTATTAAAAAAACTTTCTCCACAAAATAAGTTTTTCAAAGAAAAGTAAAGAACTCCATTAAACCAATAATGAGCAAAAATAAAATCAAATAATCTACCAAGCGTGAAACTACCTCAGATCAGCATTGATAAATAAATGAAACCCAAAAAGAACACAAATTACAATTAACAACCAAGTCAAACTCAAAACGATCAGAAATTAACATGAGTTGGCTCAAAACCCCTAAGCTTTCCCAAGGCCTGAAAATAATTTGCATTTACTGAAAAAATAGAAATGAATTTGCATTATCAGTTTAATATACATATATTGATATTTAGTAATCAAAATGTTAATATTATTTGATTTAGTAAACTTATAAAAGTAAAAACAGTTATATTTTTTTAGTAAAGTGCAAATTATGTTCTTGTCATAAATCATAGGCTTGTGCTCAAGTGGCATAGGCCTTAGTCTACCCTTGGTCTGATTTCATCATTGTATCAACCATTAGTGTCTATTATTCATCTTTGGAACATTTCAAAGATTCTAGAGTATTCTACATTTTCTAAACTAAGGGTTGGCTAGTGAACTCAGATAAAGCTAACTTTGGCCTTATAGCCTAATATTTGTCACATTAGTGAAAAGTTCAATATTTACACTGGGTTTGAAGTCCTTTATTTTAATTTTATTCTAGGCCTACTTTGATTTCTGCTTCTCTGAGATTCTCCTTTGGAGTGTGGTTGGAAGTTTCTTTATTCAACATTAAGTGTTAAGGAAAGACAGTATAAACATAAGACAGATCCTGACGCTATACTAAGTAGGCTACATGTAGGCCTATTGCCAGGTGAAAAAATGTTTTTTACTTGCATCCTTCTAGTCCTAAGCTTAGCCTAGAATTCTAGTTGTATAACATTGTTAAGTAGAGCAGCTGGGAATCTTGAAAATCCTCACACCTATAATAGGCCTATTGGATCTATGGAAGGAAAAATGTTAATTAAGAGAGTATTATAGATTTTTTATTTTATACTTTTTCCGAATATGATTATTCAATTTGGGAAAATCCATCCTGTCAACTGATTGCAGGGTTGCCAGACATCGTTTTTCCAGTGGATATGTGGGTGAAGTTTCAGTATAGTAGCTTCCCAGAAGGAGACATATTAGAACAAACAGAGGGATATTAATAGCTTACTAATTTTAAGCTCATTTTAATTGTTTTTCCTTATATATATATAGGGCGTATATATATATATATATATATATATATAAAAAGATATATATATATATAGATATATATATATATATATATATATATATATATATATATATATATATATATATATATATATATATATATATATATATATATATATATATATATATATATATATATATATATATATATATATATATATATATATATATATATATATATATATATATATATATATATATATATATATATATATATACACACACACACACACACACACACACACACACACACACACACACACATCATCATACATACATACATACATACATACATCATGCGTACGTACGTACGTACGTACGTACGTACGTACGTACGTGCATGCATGTGCATGCATGCATGCATGCATGCATGCATGCATGCATGCATGCATGCATATGTGTGTGTGTGTATATATATATATATATATATATATATATATATATATATATATATATATATATATATATATATATATATATATATATATATATATATATATATATATATATATATATATATATATATATATATATATATATATATACACATATATATAATAGCCCTGACAATTTTTAACTATGAATTCTCTTTAATTGCATAGCTGGTATTACCTTAATTCGCAGCTTGGAGAGAAATTGAGGATTTTCATCCTTGAAATGCTCTGTTATGACTTCTATGGGTTGTTTGCTAAATTTGGGTTGAGGACTCAGCAGCCTCCCAGTTGTACAGGAACTCTTGCTGTAGCCATTCTTCGTCTAGATTTTTCTCGAATGAACCTGTTGAATCAGCAGCCACTGCATCTTGAGAGAGTAGATTCCACATGTTCTTTACTCGTTGGCTGAAAAAATGGCTTCTTTCTCGGACTAAGGAGCGTTTCTTGAAGATATTTTGGGAATAACCTCTAGTCACAGAACGTTCTAGGGGGGAGGGGGGTAAGGAGACGGGGGAGAACATTTTTGGAAATATTTTTGTGGGTCATTATCATGTCACCACATTTCTTCCGGTATGCAAGAGTAGGAAGCTTCAAATGACTTAAACGCTCTTTGAGGCCTTCAACCATTTTGGTTGCTCTTTGTTGAATCTTTCCAGAATTGGTTTGTGCTTCTTGAAATAGGGTGACGCCAGGGACATTCCAACCTCTAGGCGCGGGCGAACTAGTGCCTTTTAGAGCTTCATAAACATGTGGTGAAGCCTTCTAATTACGTCAGTTTGGAATTTAGTAAAAATATTAAGACGCAAATACAAAAGTTTTAGAAATACTACTTTTTATTAAGATAAGGAATATATCCTGGCAAATTTCTGCTTAACAGGAAATTGAGAAATTACCAATTCGTAGCTAATTAAGTCGGTTGGGTCCAGGAAGGCGTGGTTGATAATAATGTATAAAAGATACATTATATGAGAAGGGGTAGACTGATATTAACTTTATGCCGGACTGACCTCTGGTCCGTTGATTGAGAAATACCTTGAAATATTGTCGGACAATTGTAAGTGTCTAAGAATCTTATTATATATTATTGTAGATTTATGATACTTGTGGTCTACTTGTGACAACCAGTCCCAGCAGAATATATATCTATTATCAATACCCGTACTAATGTATGTTAACTGAATAAAAGTATTGTATTATATCCATCCCCTCTACAATCTACATTTAGTCTCTCGAATATACCCAGCTGGTACGCCTCATTAATCAGGTCATAGCCTAAGGCACGCTACCAAAGTTTAATTACCTTAGGGCCATAGTTTATCTCCCCTATAAAGGGAGAATAAAGTCATCTACTACAACATCACCTAAATACCATAAGAATCACCTTACCACAACTGGTGGCCGTTAGAAAAACTGGGCCGAGAGGACTAGAAAAAAATTGTAGATTGAAATAAAATGGCTTTACCAGAGGAAAAAATGGCATCCTTATCAACGGTACTCGAAATTGCCAAAATTATACCAGAATACGCGGGAATTTCAGATGTAGATGAATTTATCGAAAAATTAAAAATTTTCGACGAACTAACAGAATCGTTTGACGATAAGGTCAAAGAACAATGCGCTGCAGCCAGATTAAAGGGAAGCGCCCTTAAACATTTTGAGGCAATTAAGGAAAAACAGCCCAAGGACATCAGTACTCTAACTGAATCTTTTAAAACAAGGTTCATAGAGACAAGCATCTTCAAGAGGCTAAGAAGAGAGGTAGTGACATTCAATACCTCAACTAGTATCAAGGAATATGCAGACAAAATTTGTCGATCTGTATGCTTTCAGTTAGAGAAAGGCGGAAATGACGAGACAGTACAGAAAGTACAACTACATGCTCTTACGCAAGGTTCACCAAAAAAGCTATTAAGACCAATATTATCACGGAAACCTGGAAATCTTGAGCAGGCTATAATCCTAGTAGAAAAAGAGGTAAAAATTGACGAGGCTATGAAAAAGTTTGATCAGATGTCAATAAATAACACATGAGCCCAAGAAAGTATAAATTATGAAAGGGGATAGAAGCGGGTGAACTTTGAGGAGCCAAATCGAGAACCAAAAAGGCGTGACGGAGCCTGAGGGTTGCCGTCTTGGGAAATAGCTGACAGATTCCACGACCTTGAGAGATCAGCTGCTAATAATTATAGAAATTATGGGCACCCACCCCCACCGAAGACAGATAGTTGGGGTACCAACAATGAAAGATCAAGAATATTTAGAAGTAACCAGGAGACCAACAAACAATTTAAGAAAAATTTAATTGCTATTATTTTAGCAAACCAAACCACTATGCAGCAGATTGCTGGCATAGAATACGCAAAGAAGGCCAGACGTACAAGACAATACACCAGTTCAGAACGCAGGGAGGCAGGAATTTAGGAAGGTAGGGAACAAATAATACTTGGCAAACACCTAATAATATTCCTGAATTTAGGCCTAGAAGGCAAAGGATTAACAACACCCAGGGTGAAAATAGTAACACTGAAGAAAACTGGAATAACCCCAGAAACTTTTGGTCAAACAGTGGGCATTTAAACGGAGAAACCAGCCTTTAAGGGTCGACAGAGCTGAATCCTAACAAAGACCACTTTATAGTTTAGAGTGTTGTGATACAAATGCAAATAATAATAGTCTACCGATTTTGCGTTGTTTTAAAATTGAGTGTTTTCAAAATTTACCATGTTTACTACACACCGAGTGCATCTAAATCATTAATTCGAGAACAAGTTTTTTAAGAGGTTTCCTCCTAGTGTCAAAAATCGCATAAGCAGATGCCAGAATACCCTGACACCAGTAACAGGTGACACGCTGACAATTTTGGGGGAATGTTCATTAAAATTTAGCACAGGGGATAAGAAATAACAGTAACGATGATAATATGTAAGCAGCTACCATTTCCTTGTATTATAGGAGTAGATGCTATAAGGAAATAAGGGATCGTATGGGAATCCCTAACTGATACAATAGCCATAAGCCAGCCAAATGAAACTAATAGGCAAATTTGTGTAACAACAGACAAAGAGAGTCACGATTCGGATTATAACCTAAAAATAAACTGAAAAATCACAATAGAAGGGGGAACAAGAGCTCAAGTGCTAGCGACATTGAATACAAAAGAAGGAAAGGTTAAAACAATGAATGTCATAATAGGAGGATAGACCCTAAGAGAATACCCCACAATTTTCGTGGAAAATTAAGTTATTAAATTTGAAAATGGTGTCACATACTTAAAACTATCAAATCTAAGTAAAAAGCAAAGTAAAGCTGGGCCAAGAAGGGATTGGGTCAGTGGAAAAGATTTCAAATTCAGAAATCAAATCTCTAAGCATCCCAGAATTAAGCGTAAATTTCACTAGCCACGAACAGATGCCATCAAAACCGAAACCACAAGAAAAGTATGGAATGACAAAAACTGATTTTTGAAACAATTTGATTTAAAACATTTACCGGAAAACGTAAAAACCCGAGTGGAAAATATTCTTTGGGATTTTAGATGGACTTTTGCAAGACACAAAGCGGATTATGGATTAACTCACTTAATCACGCACAAAATATCAACACAGGTTCCTCCAATTAAAAACTTGTCAATATTATAAAGAAGAGAAAAAAAAAATTGGGATCCAAAATTCAGACCAGGAAACGGAGAAAGGGAGAACTAGCGTGGCTCCCAGCCGATTAGTATTTGAATAAAATAATGATAAACGGGGGAAAAGATAACGAGTAATGAGCCTCTAAAGAAATATCTATATTTTTTTCTTCCTTTAATCGGTATGTAAATAACGTCAAAGTTTCCTTCATAATATATCTTGCCAGTAAAAATTATTACTGTCACGTAGAAAATAAACTCAAAAAAAATTATAGCCTAGAGACTCGTTAGTTCCCAGAGAAAAAATAAGATCAGATCTAAAGTGCCATCATCGCTTCCTGCACAAATTTTGTCTCCGGGACGAAATACAACTTCGTGTATTGTGTTCTGACAAGACTCGTCAAAAAGAATTACGTTTCATAAAAGAAATTAAGTATTCCCTCGTAACTTTTAAATGGGTGTAGTGTAACTAATTAAATTATACATATTTATAATCAGTATTAAAAGGCAATTCTTTTGATATGTATATTTGGGGGGGGGGGGGTAATTAAAAAAAAGAAAAAAAGGAGGGTAGTCTGCTGAAATAGGGTCATTGGTAGCTAGCAAATTTGGAGTGAGCTCAATCACTACTGGTGTCTCGTTGTTAAGTAAATGCGAAGACTCTACTGACCTTTGACTCTCTCGGTGGCACCTCCAGTCTAATTAAAAAAAAAATTGTTCTGGAGAAATTTAAAAATAATTATAATGGAAAAGGCAGCAAGAGTTTACATGAATACGGACATGTATAAGCTAACTGTAATTTTATTGTAAATACTAGTAGATAATAAATGCACACTTACCAATAAGGACTTTATACTTAAATCAGATCCGTAGATAAAAATGGCCACAATTTAAAAAGTATAGCACAGTATAAAACAAAGTTTTCGTTTTTGGGTATATATAATTGCACATATAAAATAGATTCATAGCACATCACTAATAGAGATAAACAGGGTGAGGACATTGCGGGTAAAAGACACCAATGACGAAACAATTGACATTTAAAAATTAAAACTGCTAAACGTCTTGTCATTGGGGGGATCCACCAGGCTAACCAAATGTATATCAGAAATAAAAGTCAAACTTTGGAGGAGGTTTGGGCTGAATGTTCGGGTAAAGTTCGACATGCTAGGAAAAAAAATAAATAGCTTGTTGGAAATTTTACCCGGGTACTAACCCATAAACCTTTAGAACAGGGTAATAGTCAAAATTTCATGAAAGGACAAATTGCACTCAAATACTATATAAAACTAAGGCGAAAATTAAACTGAGGAGAAACGCCAGTCGCGAATAATATAAGAGATTATAGGGAAACCGCAATGGGCACTGATAACCCCTATCGCAAGACAAAATTTGGCACGAACTAGGCATCATTTTTTTGTGAAGTACCATAGACAAAGAATATGTGATTGCGATGAAAACCACACAATTTTGTGGAAATCACGATATCTTAAAAATTATATTTTTATGTAGAAATGAGAACTAGCAAATGTGGGTCAAAACTTAATTAAAAGTGTTCTGAAAATCAGCTGAAAAACCGTACTTTTACAGTACTTTTCTAACACAAACACTTTCAGACGAAGAAATTTAAATAATTTAAAAAAAATACAGGTTGCAACAATAGACACCCCCCCACCCCTTAAAAATAAGGAGATAATGAATTTGACTGCAGAATGGCAATCAGCATAAAAACTTGTAAAAGTTATTGAATAAAACATGAAACACATAAATATAGGCTTAAAAAAAATTAAAAAAAGACCCATTTTACTGAAAAAGCGGAAAAAGACTTGAAAAAAAACCTTACGCTTCATTGAAGTAAATAATAAAAAAAAGAGAAGGTTTCAAGTTGAAAATATAGCCAGACAAAATTAAAGGAGAAGAAATTGAGTGGAGTCAGTTAAACTCTGATATACGTGCATTTTGAACTGACCGAACGAGACTGGTGCGAAATAATTGCACTGAATAAAAACAAAATAAGTAGCATCAATACTGCGGAGGCACCATGACAGTGGTTAACTCGGGCCGAAATTAATACACAAATTGGAGAAATGCTCCAAGCGGACAGAAAAAATTATCCTCTTTTATATGGGAGTCATTTTCAGAAAGATTTCTGACATGGCATAAACAATTAAAAAAAGGCACAATAATAGCCTAAATGACCTAAGTTGAAGTTGAAATTTAAGACAAGACCACTAAAAGCTGGTAAGTTAAAGTGAAAATAGTCGTTATCATTTGTGTGTCAAAAAATAAATTACTTTGTGCCATGAAGGCAAGTTATTTTTTTTCAAAAGGGCCACTTTGTCTGAGAATAGAATAGCCCAAGAGGAAACTGTGACAAAAAAACAAAAAGTGTGGCTATACTATGAATAATTAATTATTGTTTATGCAGGTTCATAATAGTCCTTTTAGCTGTAGCTGATGATAAGAGAACTTAGAAACGTTGTAAGGAGCTACCAGAAGGCGGACCTGATAAGCAAATCATCAGAGTACAGGCACAAGTCAATTGATAATGGCATAACAGGTATAAGGTGAACAGCTAAATTTCTAGCTTATCAGATCTAAGCTGTAAATGGAGCCGTGTCCCAAAAGGACATTAAAGCTGAAAAAAGAGATTACAGAATAATATATTTTTTTTAACTGTCTAAATCACCTGAAAATTTGAAAAGAATTAAAAAGCTCAAAAATTTGAATAAACAAACAGGCATTTAATAAGCTAAAAATATTTAATGACACAAGTTGGTTCGAAATAGAACCAATGTTGTAAAACAAAGATAAGAAAAAGAAGCAAAAAATAAATGTATATAGTTGTCTATGGAAAATGAATATAGTGATAAAAAATGTTATTGAGAAAATATATACAGTTCTAAAGGTATTTTGAAAACCTTTAATAAATATGGAATTGTTATCGTAAAAAAAAATTGTAAATATAGAAATGTAAATTGCAAAGTCATATGTGTGAACTATGGCCAAGCTCTTATATAGAGGCTAATCAGAGTTCTCAATTACAGTGTATAAATTTATTTGTTAGGGTTGATTTTTTTTATATATTTTAATTGCAGTTAAGACTTATCAAATAAAAGTCTTGACGAACTTATTTAAAAGTTGTAAAAAGAACAAATATTGTATATTTGTAAATAAATTGTATTTTACAACACTAAATAAATTGTAAGGGTAGGCCCTACATAACTATTGTTTGTGTTTAAACAATTAAGATATGTAAAAACATAACTTAAGTCATTTTAAAGTATCAATGTAATTATAGTGAATTAATATGTTGAGTATTTTTGTGTTTTTGTTATGCGTTTTGTATCATTCAAGAATTATTCTACATTAATACTTTATAGGCAATTAACAAAACACTAATTGGAATTAATTCCAATGCTAGTGTATACCGTGTTTATTTTTTTAAACGCTTTAAGTTTTAACCAGTAGTAAATATCCTATTAGTTTTGCGACTGAAAAAATACTTGTGTAAGTTATTACACAATGCTTGTATACTATGTTTTTATTTACTTTAAGTTTTAACTAGTGATTTAATGTTATATGTACAATTTTGACTTCGAGTCAACGTATAAATATTTTTATTGTGAAACAATCTGTTAAGTGATTAATAATTCTGTATTAAGTTGAACAGGATAATGAAACAAGTCGCCAGCAAGAAACATCATGTTTCTATTTAAGCGGCATATTATGTTTAGAGTAAAAAGAGGAGAAAGTAATTAAAAGTAATTAACCTTCGTTTTCAAAAAAAAGAATGCAGTGATATATACAAAATTGAATGTTTCTTTTTACTATATATCTAACACTTAATGCTTTGAGTCAATTAATGTGAATATTTATTTTAGATAGTGCCTTAGTTTTTTTTGGAAATCAAGTTTTTCGTAACATCGGTTCGGATCCATTTTTTGGCGCATTTGTGGAAAGTAGCAAATTTCAAAGTCAGTTCAATTGTATCCTGATACCAACAGCTCATACCATCGGAAACAAAACCATAAATGGTCAACTGGTAATTTGGAAACTGTATGCAGTATTACAGACTTTACTACAAGTTCATCAGAAAGTGAGATAAAAACAGAACTTAACTTAGGCTTAGAGAATGTGCTACATAATCTAAATGGCTTATATTATTGAAAGAATGTCAAAGTGCTTTGTGCTGGAAAAATATGTGAAAATTTAAAAACCAAAAATTGTTATGTGTAATTTATCCAAGGCATTTCTAAACCCGAAAAATAAACGGTATATCAACCACATCACCCAGATAAATTTAATTTATTAATGGGAATTAAATTTAAACTCAAATAATTTATATACGTTTTGAATATAACTTTAAATCTAACTTAAGCAGAACCACTAATATAATGCTTAAGCCACTTTGAGTCAAGCTAAAACAGAAGATGCATATGAAAAGGGTAAAAAGAGTATTTTCCAGTCCTAGAGACAGAGAAAAAGAGAAACAAGGATAAATTTCAAAATTGAAATTCTTGGACAAAAAAGGACATGGCCTATATTTGACCAGAAACATGACCCCAGGGAAACCCATTGAGGGTATGTGCACATAATGACCCAAAGATGGCAGCATAATAGCTGTAAACAAAATTAAGTTGTTTTTAAAATTAAAATATTGAGAGTTTCAGGCAACTTCTTTAAATGGGGAGTATTGTGGTGAAGATTTCTAATTAAGTCAATCTGGAATTTAGTAAAAATATTAAGACGCAAATACAAAAGTTTAGAAATACCACTTTTTATTAAGAATATATCCTGGCAAGTTTCTGCTTAACAGGAAATTGAGAAATTGCCACTTCCTAGCTAATTGCGTCGGTTGGGTCCAGGAAGGCGTGGTTGATAAAAATGTATAAAAGATACATTTTATGGGAAGGGCTAGACTGATATTAACTTTATGCCGGACTGACCTCTGGTCCGTTGATATAGAAATACCTCGGTATATTGTCGGATTATTGTAAGCGTCTAAGTATCTTATTATGTATTATTGCAGATTTCTGATGCTTGTGATCTACCTGGGAAAACCAGTCCCAGCAGAATATATGTACTATCAATCCCTGTACTAGTGTATGTTAACTGAATAAAAGTACTGTCATATAGCCATCCTGTCTACAATCTACATTTAGTATCTCGAATATACCCAGCTGGTACGCCTCATTAGTCAGGTCTTAGTCTAAGGCACGCTACCAAAGTTTAATTACCTTAGAGCCAAAGTTTCTTTTCTCGATAAAGGGAGAATAAAGGTAACAACCACAATATCCCATAAATATCATTAGAACCACCTTACCACAACTTTACCACAACCTTACCACAAACACACTTGGGGGTCTGCTAGAGATATTTCTTTTGATCATTCCGAGAGACTGGAGGGCACACGACGCTACAGATTTGGCATGGGTGCTGAACTTTAGTTGACGATCAACAATGATTCCAAAATCTCTTTTTTCAGAGACTGCAAAAAGAGAGTTACCTTGGAGATGGTATTGCTGATGTGTGTTATGATTGCCAAAGTGGATTACATGGCATTTGCCAGCATTGAACGAGAGAAGCCATCTAACAGCCCAAGTCCCAAGAATATCAAGGTCCTCTTTAATAGATCCCTGGTCAGAGGTTGTGGCTGCTTTACCAACAAGTTTTGAATCATCAGCATTAAGAGTGAGGGGGTTTGAGAGAAGATTGGGTGCATCATTTATATATAAGTTGAAGAGACTTGGCCCAAGAATGGTCCCCTGGGGAATTCCGCTTAAAATAGTGGTAGACAAGGAGAACCGAAGGACACCTTGAGAGTCGTGAACTCTTACAACTTACGATCTTTCTGAAAGGAAACTCTGTATCCACTGGAAAATAACATCGTCAACAGCTGCTGCTTGAATAGTGTAACTAGGAAAAAGTTAGAACTTCGGACAGAAAATGGTAGACTGTATTTAAGAAAGCAAATCTAGTAAAAAATAAAAACAAGTATTCCTGTTGGGCTTCTATCTTTTTGGCTTATAATGGAATTTTTTATTTAGTGAAAATGAATAAATATATATATATATATATATATATATATATATATATATATATAATATATATAGAGAGAGAGAGAGAGAGAGAGAGAGAGAGAGAGAGAGAGAGAGAGAGAGAGAGAGAGAGAGAGAGAGCGAGAGCGAGCGCGAGCGAGTGAGAGAGAGAGAGCGAGAGAGAGAGAGAGAGGGAGGGAGAGAGAGAGAGAGAGAGAGAGAGAGAGAGAGAGAGAGAGAGGTATATATATATATATATATATATATATATATATATATATATATATATATGATATATATATATGTATAGGATATGATATATATATATATATATATATATATATATATATATATATATATATATATATATATATATATATATATATATATATATATATATATATATATATATATATATATATATATATATATATATATATATATATATATATATATATATATATATATATATCTATATATATATATATATATATATATATATATATATATATATATATATATATATATATATATATATATATATATATATATATCCAACCGTTCGTGCATAACGAACCGTAAGTAAGGAGCGACCCGGCTCAATGGTAACCGAAACTCTAGAAAACGGTATTTTGATACAAATAGATACATTAAAAGAATTAGATTTTAATGCTGATTTTAAATACATACGTTTCTTCAAGTTTAGTCCTACCCATCAAAAGTTACGCTCCTCAGAAAATGTGGCTGATTTTCGAAAAAAGGAGGAAAGACCCCCTAGGAGTTATAGAAACTTGATGAAAAGCTCACCATCATATTCAGCGTATCAGAGAACCCTACTGTAGAGGTTTCAAGTTCCTAACTACAAAAATGTGAAATTTTGCATTTTTTTGCCAGAAGAAAGATCACGGGTGCGTTTTTATTTTTTTTTTTCCAGGGGTGATCTTATCAACCCAGTGGTCCTGGAATATCGTGGGAGGGCTCATTGGAATGGAAATTAAAAGTTCTAGTGCCCTTTTTAAGTGACCAAGAAATAGAGGGCAACTAGGACCCTTCCCACGCTCATTTTTTCTCCAAAGTCTGCCGATCAAAATTTTTAGATAGCCATTTTGTTCAGCATGCTCGAAAATATTATTAGGATGACTTAATACCCCGAAGTTCCCGGGGGGTGGGCTGAAAGTTATGAGCTTTACACAATGTTAACATATTGTTATGTTGGTTATTGGGATGTTAACGTATTGGTTATTGGAAAGGGACGTTGCCATGAAAGGGACGCCGGACTTCCCAGCATTATTTTAAAAAAGATCAGAAATTAAATATAAAAAACAAGTTATTCAGCTGCAACAGCAGCAACATCAAAACTTTAAACGGACAGAAAATATTACATACATGATTTGGTTCACCCCCTAGTCAATACCTCGCTCTTTAAGCCAAAGATTTTTTAGTACTTTCATAAGAGATATTTATTCTAATTAACGGCCTTTGTGATTAAGGGTCATTTTTAAAGAATTGGAACAAAATTCGAACTTTAGCTTAAAGAGCAAGGTACTTACTAGGGGCGAACCCCCTAATATACGTATTAAATATCTATGAATATAGAAGTTCGTTACATAAGTTAATTCGTAAGTTACGTATATTTATTACTAATAAAAACGTTCGTAAATAAAATTAAACAAGTTTCGAGAAAGCCATTCAACCAAATACAAGTAAATTAATATACAAATTTTGTTTTAATTATTCTTGTACGGCGAGCCAATATCAAAACCTGCATTTATTTAAAAACCTTCAAAAATTAAATAAAAAAAACAAGTTTTTTTTAACTGAAAGTAAGGAACGACGTTAAAACTTAAAACGAACAGAAATTATTCCTTATGTAAAAGGGGATGTCCCCTCCTTAACGCCTCGCTCTTTACGCTAAAGTTTGACTTTTTCACAACTCTATTTCTTTAAACAATAAAAAACTTTAGCGTAAAGAGCGAGGCGTTAAGGAGGGGACAGCCCCTTTCATATAAGGAATAATTTCTGTTCGTTTTAAGTTTTAACGTCGTTCCTTACTTTCAGTTAAAAAAAGCTTGTTTTTTTATTTATATATATATATATATATATATATATATATATATATATATATATATATATATATATATATATATATATATATATATATATATATATATGTATATATATATATATATATATATATATATATATATATATATATATATATATATATATATATATATATATATATATATATATATATATATATATATATATATATATATATATATTATTAATATTATTATGGTATATATTATTATTATTATTATGCTATATATTATTATTATTATTATTATTATTGTATACAAGACCTTAAGGATTTGACTAATTTGTCTAGTTTACTGCTAAAGGAGTCCAAGTATGAGATTATAAATGAACTCTATCTCAAATAACTTTATTCTATGGTTATAACATAACCATATAGTTATATGGTTATAACTTATTTATAGTTATAACATTATAATTTTATATCAAATAACTTTATAATTTCTATGGCATAGTCCTTTGTCTTTGTCATATCATTAATATTTGTTCTGTCAAAGTTACTCCTATCTGCTTGTATAGAAATACTAATGTATTTAAGCTTGAAATAGGCACTTTCACAATTAGGACATTAAAAAACATGATAATATCCATTTTATTTTGTTCATTACTATAAAGTATCTATTTAAACTATACCATAATTTAAAACTAATTGATTTTGCATTTTATGCTATAGCTGAAATCAAATCTGAAAGCTGATTGCTAAAATAAAATCTATTTGACCCACATGTTTTCAATGTATAATTACAAATGTTACAGAAATATTGTTTTTCTTGGTTTGAGGAAACATTTGCAGGTTTATTATACTTTTAAAATATAGCAATTTTCTAAGTTAAATAGCATTATTGTTTTTTAATCTGATAGCCTAGCTGTGTATCTGATAAAATCAAATTATAATATACTATGTAAAAATGACTTAAAAACTTGGATGAAAATTGAAAAAATAAGAAGGAAATATCATTAAATGTTACTTGCTGCAAATTATAAAGTAATTTTTTGGCATTTTTTACCTAGCATAGGGATCTATGTATATAAGACCATAAAAGGGGGAGCACTAGGTATGAATGATAGGATATGTGAAAATGAGTATCAAATTTGCAATCTGATCATGCCTTTCTTTTGTTCTAGAATGTTTTCTTCTAGTAGCCACTATTCTGTAATTTTACCCACATGTGCTCTTTTTAACTTCTTGGCCTCTCTTGTTTTAGAAGAAAGTCAGGTTTTTTGTTCTTTCCGTCTTTACCCAGTAAAGTAAAGAAAAGCTGTCAAAACACAATTTGTGTTTTGACAGCTTTTTTTGAGCAAAAATGTTTTTATTTGTAAAAATGGTATTTCAAGACGAATTCAGCCAACAAATTTGAAAACCACTAAGTAGCATTGCTTCTTTTCTGCCCCGCTTTTTGCAGGGCAGCCCAGCATAAATCACTAACACAACCATGATTCCCTATCAGAGTATTAAATAGTAGTAAAAATGTACATTTTGAATAAGATGTATAGCATCTTTCTCATTAGAATAGTAAACAGTGTTTTTCTGTTTATTTAGGATGTTTTTGCATCAGTATGATCAGATGTACAAAAAAGCAAAGAGGCATGGGAATGGGGGAAGTTATTTCAAAAGACTTGGACAGGGAACACACTGGACTTAAAATCACACAAATGGGAGATAATAAAGAGCAACAATTAAAAGGAAATAAATTTTAAAGGGTTGGGGACAAATTTACCAAGTTATGAATAGAGTAATCAGATATTAAAAAAGGTATATCCAATTAGTTGGCTAGACAATACTTTTTTCAAATATGTTTATTCTGAGATAAACACTGAAATGAAGATCCTGTGTTGGATCATTTGTTGAAGATCCTGTGTTGGTGCAGTAGGTTTGATCTTAGCCTGGTAATATGAGACCCAAAGTTCGAACTGGGCTGTAGTAACAAACATTAGGGTTGACACACGGACCTTAGTAGTCAAGAAGCGTCGTCAATCTGATGTAATACAGTGCACTGAAGTAAAAAATTCTTACTAAGCAAACTTTTGAACATAGACTAGGACTACATAAAGGCATAAGGGACAGCGCTTCAATGCAATTACACAATTGAAACCCTGATAATCTAATCGAAATTTTCTGACTGTCATGAAGTAAGTATTTACTATCAAGCTCGACTGCACCTTTCCTTTTATTATAACTTTCAGAAACACAATAACAGAATTTAAGTAGGATTTCAAGCTATGACGAAAATATTTTATAATTAAAATACTTTCCAAAAGAACCTTAATAAATTATAAATCAAGATGTAATAAAGCTGTGGTACTTTCTTTGGCCCTTTTTTATGCCATTTTCTGAAAGTTCTGCTTCTGAAATTTGAAGTATCTATTTAGTTCATAAAAGGTTCATACCCCTTGGAATGGGTAAGGTTCAAACAAGTTATATCAAAATATTAATTTAAAAAAGTAAAGAACTATATTAAACTAAACCTGAGCAGAAATACCGTAATCGCTGTCACTGCACAAGAGGCCAAAAATTAATTACAATGTATATTCAAGTTAAACGTAAAACGAACAGCAATAGAGCTCCACGCCATTCTATGCCTTCTAAAGCTCAGAGTGTGATTTGCACTTTATATGAATTGATTTTTGCTTGTCTGCGGTTTAATATAACTCTTTACTTTTTTTGAAAAAACTTCTTTTTTTTTTTTTTTTTTTAGTAAATTCTGTTTGTTTTTATTGTTTTATTAAACACAGTTTTTTGTTATTGATTCTGAAAGGAACATTTATAACTTTCTTTTTCAATTTTTCTAATTAATATTCAAGATTGTGGAATTGCTATTATTTTAAACAAAATCTATATCTCAAAACATTTATCGTGTGATTTTAGGGTCGGGGGCATGCATAGGAAAAAAGAAGGGAGGGAGGTTGCCCTCCAAGTATTATCTACTCTTAAAAAGGACATTCAGGTTTTTGATTACCCATTTCCAATCTGGAAGTTTTGTAGGTATCTGTATAGTGTCTTTAACACAGACACTAAACTTTCAACTTAATACCTTCAGCTGCTGAAATATTAAAGATATGCTATTTTGACAACTTTGATGCGCCTGGGGTCTTTTGACTTAGTTCAATTTCCCTCTCAACATTCCTTGAAAGTTTCAACTTAATATCCTTGGCCTTTACGGGGAAATGGCAGACACTTCTATTGACAACCAAAGACTTTGGATTTCCTTATTCAGTTATAGGGTAAAGGCACCGATGATTCGACAGTTTTTGTAAAAAAAAAAAACAGTTTTTCTGGTCTGGAAGGCTTAATTTAAAGACTTTTGGTTTGAAATGGTTTCAGTATGTAGCGAAAATATCTAGAAATCTAAATGTTTGATTGGAAGTCTGAAGTTTTATCAGAAAAGGGCACAAAACTCTGATTTTCTAAAATTAGAGCGTTTTCACCCACAAATTCGACAGAACAAAAAATTTACCTGTTTTTGACGTAAGCTGGAACCCAATTTGACACGTATCAAAATACTTGGGGAATACTTGTGGGTGAATCCTGGCGCATTCGATATGCCTATTCTTTTTGCTTTATTTCTTCGTTTATCTTCAACTTTGTTTAATGTATAAACATATTAAACACTATTCAGATAGTAGAAGCAAAAAACTGAAAAAAATGTCTCAAGTATAGGATCGAAGTTGAATAATCATATGGAGTGTAATCGTGTGACCTAGGTCATATGACATTTTCCTTTTTGTTGCATATATTTCACAAGAATAGCATATCTAAACGCCATCTGAAATGACCCACTTCTTATAAGCTTTAACAGTCCAATAAAGATTTCTTTGTTGTTCACAGTGAAAATGTTGTCAACATATTGCCATTTCAAAGTTAATCTGTCATTTTAATCCAATTTAAAAATTTTAGTTTTTACTATCTTTTGTCTGGAAAGTCCAGTGTCATTATATTTGACTTAGTGGAATTTACTTTCATATGTAAATTCTTAGCTTCATTCAAAACATGGGTAGACTTTTGAGGGGGTCACTTGTTGTTTTTAGGACATAGTTCAAGCATCAGCAGGTAATCTACACATTAACACCTTTGAGGGAATCTCTTACTAATTTCATTAATCAATACTAGATATAAGAGTGGGCCTTACAAGATTCCTTGAGGAATTCCACGCTAAGTAGGGTGGGCTTCAGAGAGAAGATTTTTGTATTTTACAACTTGGGATCTATTTGAAAGAAAACATATAGAAAATTTATTAAGACAGGTTCTACTTCAAAGTTATTCAGTGATAAATGAAATAGGGTGTTGTAATCAACCAAGACAAGTACTTAAAAATATGCACATGGTATGAGGCCAAGTGGCAGTTCCGCAGATGATGGAAAGATCTAGCATCAAATTAGTAAATCTACGATTAAAAAAAACTTTTTTTTAATGCTTTTTCATGTGAAATACTATTAGAATTAATAATCATCAAAATCTCTCGTTGTTGAGAAAGTAATTGTAATTCAACAACTATGTTTTCGTCAGAGGACCCTTAAATTTCGACACTAATTGTTTCTCATTTGTTTTATATTTTCAATGAAGTTTCAACAGAGTCACCTATTTTTTCACAGGGCCTGTTGCTATCTGTCAAAAATGTTGACAAGGTTACTACAAGATATTCTCAAAAGAAATGAATCTCAAGATAGAAGCCAATATATGCGTTTGAATACGGCTGAAGGAACATTTTTAGTTGGCTTGGTATTCCACTACATCAACCAAGAATTTTCGATACTTAGAACATAGTTTCGTCAATATAATAAATACCATCATTTTAATTTAATTCTATCAAGAAAAGGCCATAGCGAAAAAATTCTCGGGAGCTCATTTTGTGTTGAAAACAGGAAACTGGTTGAATTGAATATTCTTTTCTTATATAGGTGTATGGGATATAGTGTCCACCTTTTGCATTGTCACAATATAATAACAGCTTCAAGAGATGGTGTTCTAAGTCACAACTAAGCAGTTATCTTGTTTTGAAGGAAAATTTCAGCAGTGGCTCCAAAATTGCACTGTTGAATCATCGGTGCCACTTCGTCAAAATCTCTCGTCGTTGAAAAAGTAATCGTAATTCTACAACTATGTTTTTGTAAGAGGACCCTTAAATTTCTGCACTAATTGTTTCTCATTTGTTTTATATGTTCAATGAAGTTTCAACAGAGTCACCTATTTTTTCACAGGGCCTGTTGCTATCTGTCAAAAATGTTGACAAGGTTACTACAAGATATTCTCAAAAGAAATGAATCTCAAGATAGAAGCTAATATATGCGTTTGAATTCGGCTGAAGGAACATTTTTATTTGGCTTGGTATTCCACTACATCAACCAAGAATTTTCAATACTTAGAACATAGTTTCGTCAATATAATAAATACCATCATTTTAATTTAATTCTATCAAGAAAAGGCCATAGCGAAAAAATTCTCGGGAGCTCATTTTGTGTTGAAAACAGGAAAGTGATTGAATTCAGTGTTCTTTTCTTATCTTGGTGTATGGGATATAGTGGCAACGTTTAGCATTGTCAAAATATAATAACAGCTTCAAGAGATGGTGTTCTAAGTCACAACTAAGCAGAGTTATCCTGTTTTGAAGAAAAATTTCAACAGTGGTTCCCAAATTGCACTGTTGAATCATCGGTGCCACTTCGTCAAAATCTCTCGTCGTTGAAAAAGTAATCGTAATTCTACAACTATGTTTTCGTCAGAGGACCCTTAAATTTCGACACTAATTGTTTCTCATTTGTTTTATATGTTCAATGAAGTTTCGACTGTCACCTATATTTTGACAGGGCCTGTTGCTGTCTGTCGAAAATTTTGACAAGGGTACTACAAGATATTCTCAAAAGAAATGAATTTCAAGATAGAAGCCAATATCTGCGTTTGAATTTGGCGGAAGGAACATTTTTAGTCGGCCTGGTATTCCACTACATTAACCAAAAATTTTCGACATTTAGAACGTAGTTTCGTCAATGTATTATTTACTACCATTTTAATTTAATTCTATCAAGAAAAGGCCAATGTGGCTACATTTAAAAGAAGATCAGATGTATCTTGACGCATTGGTGCTGATCCCAACTTTTTTTTTTTTGCAAAAAAAAAGTAATTACAGTTCGAACATTACATAGCTAAAAAATTGTTGGGAGCTCATTTTGTATTGAAAACAGGAAACTGGTTGAATTGAATATTATTTTCTTATCTGGGTGTATGGGATATAGTGTCCACGTTTTGTGCTGTCACAATATAACAACGGCTTCAAGAGATGGTGCTCCAAGGAAAATTTTAACAGGGGTTCCAAAATTGCACTGTCGAATCATCGGTGCCACTTTGTCTTTGAAGTCTGCACTTGAAACTCAAATTGTTATGTGAAAAGGGAGCTTGCATACGTAATTTGCTTAATATTTTCAATATCTAATACTGTGACCAAATCTAATACTGTGACATCCCCCACCCAACCTCTCTTGTTTTCCCTAATGCCTTATTACTTTTTCTTAGGTTTGTAATTTGATCTATATTTAAAATTGAAGTTTAAAAGCATTTTTCCTTTCTAGATATCTAGTAGAGGATGGACGAAGAAGGATTGTATGCTACGTCAAGGGTTTTTCGGTGTCAACAAAGCTTTCAAATTCAAGATCGAAGGCTCAAAACCAATCTGCTTGAAAATAGACAGTCAATTGGAGGATGGTGTATCATGTTTCATGAGCTTGGAAGTTTTCATATACCGTTTCTCTGCCAGGAAGTTCCTCTGTGTTCCTCTCTTAAATGTCCTTCCTGTAAATCCTCTTCTGAGAATAGAGTACCTTGCCTCAAAACCCTGTCGTTAAATTTCTTAGGCAACTACGGAAATTTTGATCATGTGAGACTACCATTATCTTTGTACAATCCTTTAATGCATGTGGCTCTGGCAAAAGACTCTTTAACTGTTAAGAACCTCTTGAAAAACTGGCCTTCAGAATCTTTTTCGCTGGTGAATACCCTATCGGATCATCACTATCAGTGCTTTTCACATATAGATAGATACACGTATGCCTTAAAATTATTTACTTTTTTTATAGAGCTTATTCTAGAAGGGGACCAATTTACTCTCAAGATATTAGATATAAGAGGCGTAGTTATCCAAATGAAAGATATTGATAGAGAAAACAAATTAAAATACTCCCGAATACCAAGATTTTTTGACCTTTTGAATGAAGCTCAGGAAGTGAACTGTAATCCTTTGCGAAAATTTTTTTTAGATATACAAATTGGTGAAGATATGCTTGATCAGCTCACTAGTGTACTGAAGGACAACCCAGAGATCAATCCTGAAAGTACAAGTACATTTCTAGTACATTTGGGTCACTTAGAAATATTTGGAATTGGAAACTCATGTGACAAAGTAAGAGAGATGATTAGTTTTACTTCAAGTGAATTGAAAAGCTTGGAATTTATCATTGCTTTTTCGAAACATGCTGACTTGAGGAATCTATTGATGGAGCTCAGAAATCCCAAATACCAAAATCTGGCTGCTCTTAGTTTTTGTGATTTTCAATTTCAAAACGATTTAGATTTTCAAAGCAGCCGGGTGACCGTTGACTTGTTTGCTCCGTGTATGTCTGACCTACCGAATCTAAGATATCTTGATCTTTCCCATATTCTGATTGC
Organism: Artemia sp. Qi Xiang Cuo; assembly: GCF_049724085.1. Lineage (NCBI taxonomy): Eukaryota > Metazoa > Arthropoda > Branchiopoda > Anostraca > Artemiidae > Artemia > Artemia sp. Qi Xiang Cuo. The sequence continues at coordinate 16,619,266 of NC_142803.1, forward strand.
AGGAGGCTTGGAGTCTTTGCTTTGCAATTTAAAGTGTGGATTGTTATATCTAAATTTAGGAGAGTGCAAACTCACCCAAACTGATTTGGTTTATCTTACGGCATCAATACATGCCCAGTCTTTGATATACCTTGCCGTTCATGATAATCAGTGTCTATCTTCTCTGCACGGCCGCCGTTTCCGATCCTGCGAAATGTCTATGACAGATATACAATGTCAGTGCACATTGTCTGAATTGCGACGTCCCCGTGTGTGTCTGTTGTCTTTTGTCCGTGAACTTTGTTTAATGCGATCGTTAAAGGTTGTTGCAATATCACTTCCGTTTATTAGTATCTCTGTTCCTGAAGATGAAAAAAATCGTCTCATCAGTAACTTTGTGTCTCCAGTAGAACATATGATTGAACAGTTCAATGGCAGTTTTTCTATTAACTGGTGCAAACTTTTTATTTAACAACAACTGAAACATAGAACTGCTTCTTCCATTCCCTTGGCTCCCACATATTATTTTTTAATTGAACGGAATATCTCATTTAAAATTTGCATTGTAACACAATAATTAATATAGGTGGTCTCTAGGCAATCATTTTAATCTGACTGGAAGGATTTTGTGATTTTTTAAATTTGGTTTTATGCGTTTGCACTCATCTTTTTGAGCTGATCTGTTACCAATAATGTTATTGAGTACTAAACTAGAACCGTCCAACAATTCACAAACCCGTGTTTTACCCCAACTTGTATTAACCCCACGTATTGCACTTTCGATTATGGTAGCTGAATTTTCCCTAAAGGTTTCTTAATTCCCTTTATCAAAGAAAGTGAAAATAATTACCAGAATCTGGTTCAACATGTGGAAGCTCAGGGATAGAATCATATTCTTTGAATTAGATATGAGTGTTTGTGTGTTAATTTTTGGCTTCTATGTAAATAAATTAGTTTTTGTGCTATTTTTAATCTTCTTTATGTAGAGCTTAACAAAACATAAAACTTTAGACACCATTCTTAAAATAAAATTAAGTATGGTCTGTACGTTGTATTATTAGTACAGTCTATAATCAATAAGTAGAACAATATGGAAATTTTTTATATAAGACAGTGGAACGCAACTTTAAATGAATATTTCAACCCTATATCAAAAGGCCGTCCTCAGCAAAATAAATGAAGAAACAACCAATATAAAAGAAACTCACATTAAAATTCAATCGTTAAAACTAAACAAAAATTTTCAAAACAGCCCTAGCATCAGTACTTCAAGGAAGTTCAGCCAGGACTGGAAAATTTCCTTATTGTTCCGCTTATTGTTTATGATGGAAAGGCAGTATGGTCTTCGTTGCTATTTAGTACAGTCTAAAAACGGTTAAACCTTGAACAAACTGTAAAACAAATTATTTTTTACCATTCGATTGAAAAAAATTTGGTTAGAATTATAATATTTTTATTAGACACAAATATACATAGCTTACAATCTTAAAAAAACAGTTCACAGTCTTAAAAACAATGACATACATAAGCTCTGCCAAATAAACAATAATAAAATTAAAGTAGCTTTAAATGAACTTGTCAAGCAAATGTAAACACTAAAAAATAAAATAAATAAACATTGCTCCGCGACTTTGACCTTCGAAAATTCTTAATCTTCTGTTGAAAGACTCGATTATCTAACCATATAACTCGGATTATAGCTGGAATTGATTTCTTGATTTTTGATCTAGTCTGATGGAAACTAAAATACGCTCTCGATTTTGAACGAATCTCGAACGACAAATCAGATCTATGAGTTGTCGGGTAAATATGCTAGTAGAAGTTAGTTGGAAAATCCCTGAAAAATTCGAAGGCGACACCGTACAAATAATCATGGCAAATATTAGAAGTGAAAATTAAACGTAGTTGGTCCAAAGGAAAAATCCCACAAGTTCTGTAACGATGTTTAACTGATGAACTATAATTAATATAAAAAAGTATCCTCATTGACTTATTTTGGAATATTTTGAGGAATTTGAAAAAAAAGAAGTCTATACAGAAATACTACAAAGAAAACAGCGACGAATGAGTGAATAACAAAGAGTATTCTGGGGGTGGTGTGGTGAAGACATTTCAATTCGACATTTCAATACAAACTTATATGCCTCCAGGGCATAACTTATAACCCTTGCCCTGAACATATTTTCAAAACATGTTTTCTATATGGGAATCAACTACGCCTCAACTACGCCTACTACCCCTTTCCCTGAGGACGGGGGGGGGGGGGGGGTGTCATCCTCAAAGACCTAATTTTCAAACTTTCAATTAGGTTGAACAAAATGGCTATCTCAAAATTTTGATTGGATGTGTTTGGGGGAATGATGGTCATGGGGGGGGGGGGGGCTCGTTGCCCGCCAATCACTTTTGACCTTTAAAAAGGGCACTAGCCATTCCAATTTCCAATGATGAGCCCTTTTCGAAGTTTCTAAGACAACCCCTTCAATACGAAGTGCTCTGGTATGGAAATAAAAAAAAAGTAATACATTGTGCCAACATCGTTCTTTACATAGGCAGCGCGATTTTACTGCCTGATACATTTTCAGCTACAATCAAAATTTGTCGGCTAATACCGAAATCTAATATTGTGCTATCAAAATCATTTTTACTATTAACAAAATTTAATGAAAAACTATCAAAATCGTGTCTGCTATTATCAATATTATCAAAATCCTTTTGAATATTATCAAAACTATTCTGATAGTATCAGAATCTTGCATTGCATTATGAGTGTCCTAAAATGGTATTTTCAAAATCTTACCTTACATTTAAGAAATATTTTCAGATACTATCAAAACTTGTCGGCTAATACCAAAATATAATATGCTGCTGTCAAAATCATTTTTACTATTAACAAAATTTAATAAAGTACAAACAAAATCGTGTCTGCTATTATCAAGATTATCAAAATCCTATCAAACATTATCAAAACTATTAAACATCTTGCATTTGATTATTAGTGTTCTAAATTATATTAGAAAATCTTTCTAGCTGTTACAAAATCTTGTCTTGTATGATCAAAGTCTTGTCAGATTTTATGAACATCCTCTCTGGTTTTACCCAAGTCTTACGTGCTGTTAACAAAATCATGCATGGTATTACCAAAATCTTACCTGACATTAACAAAATGTTTTCTAATACTATCTACTATTACCATAATCTTACATTTTGCTGTGAATTTCATGTTTGTTAATATCGAAATCATAACAAGTGTTATCATAATCTTGCTCGACATTATCAAAATATTAAATAATGCTAACAAAATGTTGAGAGGCATTAAGAAAATCTAGTATAGTACGAGCAAAATCAGACTCGTATTAATAAAATATTTCTGCTGCACTCAAAACTTGTCTGTTATTATTAAAATCTAGAATGGTTGTATCAAAATCATGTCTGATATTACCAAAATCTTGCCAAGTTTTACTAAATCTTGTACGGTAATTTTAAAATATTGCCTGATATTATCAAACATCTTCGGCTACATTATCAAAATCTCACATGATATAATGAGAATCCTCTGATAATATCCAAACCTTGCAAGGTATTATCAAAATCTTGCAAGTTATTAGCAAAATCTTACATAGTATTATCAAAGTCTTACTTGCCATGAAATATTTTCTGGTACTATCAAATCGAGTCTGATATTGTGAGATTCATTTGGGTTCAGTAAGCGTGTGGGCATCCTTACTGGACCCAAATAAACCTAACTCTAAATAAGTTAACACAATTTAACATAGTTAAAAAAAATGCTTGTGTTGTTATCTATTATGCTAGTATCATGCTAGATTTTTTATAACTTTCAAAATTTTTCAGTATCATATCAGAATTTAATAATAAGAGAAGGTTCTTATCATGTCTGACAATTTTTTCGTTTGTTCAGTTTTAACTATTTATTTTCTGTGATTTCATTATTTTAATACTCAGATGTTTTAGTTTTTGGAGTTTTAGTGTTCTTGTTTTCTTTAAATACCCTGTGAGCATTTAGTTACCCCAGGAATTTCAATTAAAGACCTATATTACCCCCAGGAATTTCCCTCTAAAAACCTAATAATTTCATTTAAAAACCCTTTGAAGGTTACTTTATCCCAAGATTCTCCTTTAAAACCTACATTATCTAAGATATCCTCTTTAAAAAATGTTCAAGGCCAGCTAAATTAAGATTTTCTTGGGCTTTACTCAAAGATTTCCATTTAAAACCTTATTTTCCCTTTAAAACTTTCAGGGAGCCCCCCCCCAACTAAAGGAAGTCCCAATATTTTTGTGTTTTAAAAACACGGTTTCCATATAGATTATATACTTTTGAGGAGGATATTCCCCCAGAAACCCCAGGGAAAGGGTTTTAAGTTATGCCCTAAGGGAATATAAGAACGATGTTGGCTCAATGTTTTATTTAATTTTTTTCCTTTAGAGCAGGGCACTTCGTATCGAAGCAGTTTTCGTAAAAACATCGAAAATGGCTCATTCGATTGAGAATTTGAGTGGCTTGTGCCCTTTTTAATAGTCGAAAATGATTGGAGGGCAAATAACACCCCTTCCACACCCACCATATCCCGAAACACATCAATCAAAATTTTTAGGTAGCCATTTTGTTCAGCGTAGTTGATTTCTAAATAGAAATTATGTTTTTGGGGACGACACTCTCCCACAACCTTCAGGGCAAGGGTTGTAAGTTATGCCCTGGGGCATATAAGGTTTTTTTGTAGAAAGCGTTGTCATAAAAACTTCAAAAAGGCTCATTCGATTGGAAGTTCAAGGGCTAATGCCCTTTTTAATAGTCGAAAGTGATTTAAGGGCAACTAATCCCCCTCTCTCGCCCATCTTTTCCCCAAACACATACAATCAAAATATTTAGATAGCCATTTTATTCAACATAGTTGAAAGTTTTGGAAATTAGGTCCTTAAGGATGATAACCGCTCCCCCCCCCCTACTGCCCTCAGAGCAAGGTTTGTAAGTTATGCCCTGGGGGTATATAAGATTTTTATAAAAAGTGATGTTGTAGAAACTTCAAAAAGGGCTCATTCAATTTGAAATTAAAAGGGCTAGTGCCCTTTTTAATATTCGAAACTGATTGAAGGGCAACTAACCCCCCTCTTACGCCCACCATCTCCCCAAACACATCCAATAAAAATTTTGAGATATCCATTTTGTTCAATGTAGTTGAAAGTTCTGGAAATTAGGTATTTCAGGATGATAACCCCCTCAGAGCCCTTAGTACAAGGGTTGTAAGTTATGCCCTGGAGGCATAGCCTATAAGGTTTATGTAGAAAGTTGTTGTAGAAATATCAAAAAGTGCTCATTTGATTGGAAATTGAAAGGGTTAGTGCCCTTTTTAATAGTCGAAATGAGTGGAGAGTAATTAACCCCCTCTCACGCCCACCATTTCCTCAAACACATTCAATCTTGCTTTCTCCCCCACAACCTTTAGGGCAAGGGTTGTAAGTTATGCCCTGGGGGCATATAAGGTTTTTTATAGAAAGTGTTGTCATAAAAACTTCAAAAAGGCTCATTCGATTGGAAATTCAAGGGCTAGTGCCCTTTTTAATAGTCGAAAGTGATTTTATATGCCCTGGGGGCATATAAGGTTTTTTTTTTATAGAAAGCGTTGTCATAAAAACTTCAAAAAGGCAAAAAGGGCTCATTCGATTTGAAATTGAATTGGCTAGTACCATTTTTAATAGTCGAAATTAATTGGAAGGCAAATAACACCCCTTCCAAGCCCACCATTTCCCCAAACACATCCAATCAAAATTTTGAGATAGCCATTTTGTTCCACGCAGATGAAATCTCTGGAAATTGTACATTTGAGCAGGACACTCCCCCCCCCCCACAATCTTCAGGGCAAGGGTTATAATTTATGCCCTTGGGGCACATAAGTTTGTATTGAAATCTTTGTCGTAGAAACTTCAAAAACAGCTTATTCGATTGCAAATTCAAAGGTCTAGTGCCCTTTTTAATGGTCGAAAGTGATTTGAGGGCAACTAACCCCCTATCATGCCCACCTTTTCCCCAAATACATCCAATCAAATTTTTTAGATAACCATTTAGTTTCACGCAGTTTAAATTTCAGGAAAAAACACCTTTGAGCAGGACACTCCCCCCACAGTCTTCAGGGCAAGAGTTATAAGTTATGACCTTGGGGCATATAAGTTTTTATTGAAATCTAATAGTACATTGTCCAGCCATAGATATACTCATTACCAAATCAATCGTTCAGCCAATTTTGTTGATCCACAGGAACTGTTCCATTCATACTCAAAATATAGAAAGTCTGTAGAGATACTTCAAAAAGTACTTTAAGAGACCAGGGATGGAAGCAGCATACACGGAGCAGTATGTGTTGTACTTCTTATTTCTGCAAAATTTTGAGTAAATAGACCGACTTCATTATTTTTTATTGAAGCTGCAAAGCTCTATCCCCCTGGAATCAATAGGATCCTAGAGAAACAGTCAGTGACATCCCTAGTTCATCAGAAAGTAATGATGAAGAGTTAGATATGAGTGATTAGTTTGTTTACATTAAATGCTATTTATCTGTTTTTGTTTTGATGAAAGAAGTTTTGCTGTTTTTAAAGAAGCTTAGAAGCAATTTAAAAAAAAAATTGCAACAAAAATGAATGTCATATTTGGATTCAGGATGAAATTCTAAAGCCAGTGGTAAGTTTTTCCCAAAAAATGAATAATTCGAACTGTTTAGTATTTCTCAAAAACTGTTTAGCATTTCTCAAATCAAATCACCGCTCAACAAAATTTAGTATTTTTAATATCAAATCACTGCTCAACAAGATTTAGTATATTTCAGTTCAAATCGGAGCTTTCAGCTAAATTTAGTATTTTTCAAGTTGAATTGCCGCCATGATGTTTCTGTGAAAAAAACAGGAAAATTGAAGAAACTTAAAGAAGCATAGAAGTAATTTTGAAAATAATTTGTGACAGAAATTAGTGTTATATTTGGACTCAAGATGAAATTTTGATGCTAGTGGTATGTTTTTTTATCTATCTGATTAGTTTTTTAATATAAACTTTACCCGAAATTTAGACAGACATCACATGTGATAATAAAGCAGCCAAATTAGATTTAGAGTCCAAAACACAGAGAGCACTGGGGATTCTATAGACAACATCCACTACAATTGAAAATGTTTGATTGTGTGATTTTATTCAAACAGACTCCACTCCATTATTAGTCAGAGAATTAAAACGAATGAGACTAACCTTTAGTCCATCTTTTATATATATGATCACTCCTCTGTTTCAAAGTTGGGAATTCTGGTTAGGAAGGAGCTGGTAACGATTGATTTTAATTTCATTAAGTGATAAGACTGACAAGGCCTTTTTTGATGAAACTTCTGTAACTACTGCAACATCCACGTCTTCTGTTATCATACAAAAGAAGAGTTCGGAAAGCTTATTAGGGGGGCTATCAACATTGGAGCTAAGGAGCTTCATTCCTTGTGAGGTAAAAATCGGAGAGGATGCAGGACTAGAGTATTCAGCAGCCAAAAAAGTAGTAAAATTGTTGGATCTTACCAGTGGACAGCACTATGAAATGACAAAAAAAGAAATAGTAGGTGTGCAAGTTGTTGCAGAAGAAATAAAAAAAAATGTCAGCATCAGACAGGATGCACTATTTTGATCACTACTAAACAGTTGAGGGACAAGATTTGGTGGTGCAAGTCCATATTCCTTTAAAAACTCGACAGGGGTAGGAAACACAGATATTAGTGGGACATTGGAGCGGTCGGGGGGATCGCTCCAACTGGCAAGTTTTTTGAATGATGGCACCCTTACGAATTATAAAATCCCCGTCTTCTTTAGCTTTTCTACGTTTTGACTTTTCAATTAGACCTCTTTCCTATGTCTGATCTTCCTTTGGACTATCACCATAGAAACTGATAGAGCCTTTTTTCTAAATTCAGTTGATGGCACAGAGGAAATAAAACGAGGGCAGCTACCAGAGGGTTGATGGCTATTTGAAAGTCTTTATTTAGACTGGGGGGGGGGGCGGGCACCTATGTCAACTCCATGAGTCTGTAACGGATAATTTTACAGGAAAACCGCATCATGAGTCTGGGTGGGGATTCCATATACAACAATATTCAAACGTCTTTCAAAACACTGACGCTCTGAACGTGCTATCTGACAAAAATCATTTTCAGTTAGATGGGCTACAGAAAGTTGAGATAACTGAGAAGACACTGTATAAGACAATTGATCATGAACAGTTGAAACAGAGCAAACTGATTGTAGTGAATTTTCAATGTGTGATTCCCTGTTGGCAATATCACTAACCAGGGCAGAAATGTCACTTTTAATATTAGTTCTCAGTTCGGAAAGTGTTTGGTCAACCGATTAGTGGTGGCAAACTCCTTTTTGAGATCTACCCTGAAAGATTTCAAGGAATGATCCATAACAGAAGCTATCTTTGCTATCATAGCCTGCTCACAAAAGGAGAAAGGGGGAGGGTTAACTTTGCAGCCTGGACAAGACCATGAACAAGTAAGTGATTGCGTCATCTTGATTAATAATTTGTATTCACCAAGAGACAGGTCTAAACTATCATCACAATTCCACTTCTCACAAATGTCACACTCTATGGCCGAGGACTCTATGGCCAGATAGTCAGACCCCAACACTACAATCTGAAAACTGAACGCTAAAAAATGTCCAAATTTTGTCTAATAATTAATTAAAAATTTGTATCCTGAACCCCTGATGATAATTCACAGACCTTATATGAAGGGGTCACTATGCATTGAAAACAGTGAAAAATGAAAATTTTCACTATTAAAAGGGTACAATTATAGGATACAATTATAGAATGCAAGAAATTGGGCTTGTATAATGGAAGCGGCAAATGTGGGTGAGATCGGGATTCCATGTGAAAATAAAAAAATATTGTTGATATGTGTGTAGCGCATGGTTACCGCCTGAGCATTGGTCTAATGATCCCATGTTTTAGACATTTTTTAGCGTTCAGTTTTCATATTGTAGTGTTGGGGTCTGACTATCTGGGCTTTATTTGTTAAGGAATGAAGGCTAAGCGATGTACATAGGCTAGATTGGGACCCCTTGTGAAAATGAAAAAAATATTGTTGGTATGTGTGTAGCGCATGCATGGTTACCGCTAAGGAAACAGTCTAACTGTTCACGGCTTTAGGCATCCGTGAATAAGTTCTTAGGCAAGAGAGGAATTTAGGAAAATTTTTGGAGGGGCTCACCTACTCATAGTCTCGGGCAAGAGACCCAAAAATTTGTGAAAAATTGAAATTTTCTCAGAATGTGGGGCTGAGCTTAGGCAACGAATATATACTATTTGAAAGATAAAGATGGCTTTAAACGATTGTTTGCCTGTTATTTCAAGCAAAATAATTCTATTGTCATGGTTAACCTTCTTAAGACCATAAGCGGGCGTGCCTTGTTTGCCTCTCATTACAGGAAATCTAATGGTCTTATGTCAATTTTAAATTCTTGGTCAACATGCCTGTCTCTAGGCAGGCATGCCTTTCCAAAAACTAACAAACAACTATGTGTCCAATAAGAGAGTCATGCTTACTCCCGCCATTTAACCGTACCCCAGCCATTTGAAGATTTGCCTCTCAATTACTTGGACTATCTGTCTTGGATTTTCTCTTTCTACAATTAGCCATGTCTTGATGCAACCTACTGCAAAATACTTGATAACTTCAATTCAAAGTTCGCTGTATTTTTTACATAGGTATAGAACGAGACCTAATATGCAAAAGGGAGAGCGGAATAGTTTCTGCTTGTTTTATGTTTTAATGTTGCTCCTTGCTTTCCGTTGAAAAAGCAAGTTAACAAGAAATCTGCTCTCACCCTGCATTTTGACTGAGGAGAAACTGTCCCATCTGGGATTTCAATGAAGAAACCGAAACGGAGGTCTTCATGCTTACCGGGAGGCTATTCCAGAGAATTAAACTCATATGACACAACACATGGGTTTGCCTCACTGTATTTCTCTTCTCATACAGTATCTTATCGGCATTTCTATCGGCTGATGTTACAGGGAAAACAAACTAAGCCCCCTTCCCCTACTGAAAAAAAAACATTTTTGGGTAGCCCCCCCCCCCCAAGAAAACAAAACCTTGGATACCTGCCTGGAAGACCATTGAGAAACAGAAGATCTTGTTGTAAGTTTTTTTTTTTTTTACTAGCTTTAACAATGAAAAGCAAATCACGTGGAGCTTGACTTTTGCCCTTTTTTAGCAATGAACAGACGGAGTGAAAAATTGCAAGCCAGAGAGGCGGTTATTTGAATCAGCTACAGTTCATCTTAGAAAAAAAGGAAAAACAACAAAACAAAAGGTTGAATTGAAAATAAAGACAGACGTTAACTAATTTTGAATGTAAACAAAGCCTAACGTAAACGTGTACATGAAAACGCGAGCCAGAAAAAATTGCAAAAAATGCCAGAAAAATTACGAAAAGCCAGAAAAATTGCGAGCCAGAGACGCGGTTATTTGAATCGGCTACAGTATATCTTAGAAAAAACAGGAGAAACAACATAACAAAAGGTTGAATTGAAAATAAAGACAGATGTTAAATAATTTTGAATATAAACAAAGCCTAACTTAAACGTGGACGTGAAAACGTCCAGAATGATGTTCAAAACTAAAAAAATAGAAAGGACCATCAAAACCCAAACATGGCTAAAGAAAGTTTCAAGGTACTAAATGAAATTTGAGGAGACCTAGAACGTTTGAAAAGGCTTAATTAACTCGAGATGGCACAAGGGAAGTCGAAAGCAACTAAGGGAAGATTGAAGGCATAATGGTAGTCGAAAGGGACACAAGAAAGCTCAAAGGAACTAAAAGAACTTGGAGGAGATCAAAAACATTTGATAAAGGCGTAAAGAAAGTCAGAATAGCCCAAAAAAAGATTGGAGAAAGCCATAGTCGTTGGAAAAAGACTTCAGTAAGTCAAGGAAGTTGAAAAGGATGCCGGGGAAGTAAAAAATTTAAAACAGCATAAAGGAAGTTGGAAAGCACTGTGAAAGTCCGAGTGGATTTTCCACAACAAAAACCTTTCCAATTCAAGAATCTTAACAAATTTCTGATTTCACAGTTTTAAAAGCCAAATTTTCAGGTTCTTAATCCAAAGGTATTTATTCAAAATTCCCAAAGTTTTTTTCACAGTTTGGCTCCGCATTTTGCATTCAAAGAATATAACCAATTTAACCCTTTCATATTTCAAGTATTACACCTTTTCACAACTTTAAATTTCCTATTTGATTTTGATAAATAAGAAAGTCAAACTCTCCACTAAAGCTGAATTTTCTGTCCCAATTTCCAATGTTAATCCCAATTCTAAGACTGTCAGTGCGCTACATGCCAAAATAAAACGGAACGCACAAAATACTGCTGAAATTAGCTACTAAAAAATTGTTTGGAGAAAAGAATTTGAATGGTCCTTAGGAATTATAATTTTAAAATTTCAGAGCCACGTCTTTAAACTTAAAAAATCTGGAATATTTACAAAAACTTACATTTCTTGGTTCTAAGGCTTGGAGGCTACTTTTTTAACACATTTTTATTTACTGAATATAATATTTGATTGTTTTGTCTCCATTTTTATGTTTAATTCAAAGCAATAATAACGATTCATCTCAGCTAAAGCATTTACAAATCTACCAAGATCATTCTACCGAATTCTTTATTCACTTTATACGACATTTATATTCTCATTAACTAAACTTTTAAAATGAATAATATCTAGCCAACCCTTCCCCCCCCCCACCACCATCCAGGTGCACTATTTGACTATTTGTTATTCTCAAATCAAATGTTACTTATCAACGATGGCTCATCTTTCCTAAAACCATGCCACACGCGTACATGCTCCATTTACACACTAATCAGCTTGGAAATTGAAGACTATTTAAAAAGTTTGGGGAAAAAACCGTAAAAAGCTTAAAATCATAGTAAGATCATAAAACTCACTTTTTCAAAACCTAGAGCCAAAGAAAAAAGAGAATAAACGCCAAATAACAGGTGACCTGTTTCGTATGAAAATTTAGATAGGTCCTGTCTACCACATAATCTTCTAAGCCCAAAAAATAAGAAATGGACTGTGATTTTAGCTTAAAAGCCCTTACATTGTATATTCTCTTGGCCTTAGATTCATTTTATGAAGTTTCATTTGCTTGACTTAACTCTATTCCAAAATAGAAAAGACCTCCTCATCCTAAAAATAGATACAGGAAAACTACAAAAGAAAAAAGGGGCTAAAACATTTTTGGATGAGGTGTCCTCGACCATAGAGTGTGACATTTGTGAGAAGTGGATTTGTGATGATAGTTTAGACCTGTCTCTTGGTGAATACAAATTATTAATCAAGATGACGCAATCACTTACTTGTTCATGGTCTTGTCCAGGCTGCAAAGTTAACCCTCCCCCTTTCCCCTTTAGTGAGCAGGCTATGATAGCAAAGATAGCTTCTGTTATGGATCATTCCTTGAAATCTTTCAGGGTAGATCTTAAGAAGGAGTTTGCCACCACTAATCGGTTGACCAAACACTTTCCGAACTGAGAACTAATATTAAAAGTGACATTTCTGCCCTGGTTAGTGATATTGCCAACAGGGAATCACACATTGAAAATTCACTACAATCAGTTTGCTCTGTTTCAACTGTTCATGGTCTATTGTCTTATACAGTGTCTTCTCAGTTATCTCAACTTTCTGTAGCCCATCTAATTGAAAATGATGTTTGTCAGATAGCACGTTCAGAGCGTCAGTGTTTTGTAAGACGTTTGAATATTGTTGTATATGGAATCCCCACCCAGACTCATGATGCGGTATTCCTGTAAAATTATCCGTTACAGACTCATGGAGTTGACATTGGTGCCCACCCCCCCAGTCTAAATAAAGACTTTCAAATAGCCATCAACCCTCTGGTAGCTGCCCTCGTTTTCTTTTCTCTATGCCATCAACTGAATTTAGAAAAAAGGATCTATCAGTTTCTATGGTGATAGTCCAAAGGAAGATCAGACAAAGGACAGAGGTCTAATTGAAAAGTCAAAACGTAGAAAAGCTAAAGGAGACGGGGATTTTATAATTCGTAAGGGTGCCATCATTCAAAAAACTTGCCAGTTGGAGCGATCCCCCCGACCGCTCCAAAGTCCCACTAATATTTGTGCTTCCTACCCCTGTCGAGTTTTTAAATTATTATGGACTTGCACCACCAAAATCTTGTCCCTCAACTGTTTAGTAGTGATCAAAATAGTGCAACCTGTCTGATGCTGACATTTTTTTATTTCTTCTGCAACAACTTGCTGACCTACTATTATTTTTTTGTCGTTTCATAGTGCTGTCCACTGGTAAGATCCAACAATTTTACCACTTTTTTGGCTCCTGCATACTCTAGTCCTGCATCCTCTCAGATTTTTACCTCACAAGGAATGAAGCTCCTTAGCTCCAATGTTGAAAGCTCCCCTAATTAGCTTTCCGAACTTTTCTTTTGTATGATAACAGAAGACGTGGATGTTGCAGTAATTACAGAAGTTTCATCAAAAAAGGCCTTGTCAGTCTTATCACTTAATGAAATTAAAATCAATCGTTACCAGCTTCTTCCTAACCAGAATTCCCAACTTTGAAACAGAGGAGTGATCATATATATAAAAGATGGACTAAAGGTTAGTCTCATTCGTTTTAATTCTCTGACTAATAATGGAGTGGAGTCTGTTTGGATAAAAACACACAATCAAACATTCTCAATTGTAGTGGATGTTGTCTATAGAATCCCCAGTGCTCTCTGTGTTTTGGACTCTAAATCTAATTTGGCTGCTTTATTATCACATGTGATGTCTGTCTAAATTTCAGGTAAAGTTTATATTAAAAGACTAATCATATAGATAAAAAAAACATACCACTAGCATCAAAATTTCATCCTGAGTCCAAATATAACACTCATTTCTGTCACAAATTATTTTCAAAATTACTTCTAAGCTTCTTTAAGTTTCTTCAATTTTCCTGTTTTTTTTCACAGAAATGTCATGGCAGCAATTCAATTTGAAAAATACAAAATTTAGCTGAAAGCTCCGATTTGAACTGAAATATACTAAATCTTGTTGAGCAGTGATTTGATATTAAAAATACTAAATCTTGTTGAGCGGTGATTTGATTTGAGAAATGCTAAACAGTTTTTGAGAAATACTAAACAGTTCGAATTATTCATTTTTTGGGAAAAACTTACCACTGGCTTCAGAATTTCATCCTGAATCCAAATATGACATTCATTTCTGTTGCAAATTTTTTGAAAATTGCTTCTAATCTTCTTTAAAAACAGCAAAACTTCTTTCATCAAAACAAAAACAGATAAATAGCATTTAATGTAAACAAACTAATCACTCATATCTAACTCTTCATCATTACTTTCTGATGAACTAGGGATGTCACTGACTGGTGCTCTAGGACCCTATTGATTCCAGGGGGATAGAGCTTTGCAGCTTCAATCAAAAACTATGAAGTCGGTCTTTTCGCTCAAAATTTTGCAGAAATAAGAAGCGCAACATATACTGCTCCATGTATGCTGTTTGCATCCCTGATCTTTTAGAGTGCTTTTTGAAGCGTCTCCACAGACTTTCTATATTTCGAATATGAATGGAACAGTCCTGTGGATCAACAAAATTGACAGAATGATTGATTTGGTGATGAGTATATCCATGGCTGGACAATGTACTATAAGCTCCCCATTTATCACTGTAAATAACGCTTCCAGGCTTAATATATTTTTTAATAATAGGAATTAAAATTCCCTTGTTTCTTTGGAGGCCTTCTTGGCCATCAGTCAGAGGAACAATAACGCTGCCGAAGTGTCGCAACGCCGCCAGCGCGAGTGTGGCGCGCCGGCGGCGTTGCGACACTTCGGTTGCGGTCAACCAGGCCTTTTGTTGGCAGCGTTCAGTCGATGGGCCGGCGTAGCACCAGAGTCTAATCCAAATTTATACCACTATATAAATTATGTCACTTGGTGGTTCTTGGTGGAATAGAGAGAGAGAGCAAAAAAAAATTATTGTACCCCTGACTGATGGCCAAGAAGGCCTCCAAAGAAACAAGGAAACTTTAATTACTATTATTAAAAAAATACATTAAGCCTAGAAACATTATTTACAGTGATAAATGGGGAACTTATAGTACATTGTCCAGCCATGGATATACTCATTACAAAATCAATCATTCAGCCAATTTTGTTGATCCACAGGACTGTTCCAATCATACTCAAAATATAGAAAGTCTGTGGAGACGGACATCCACCACATGGCTAATATGGGAATAAAGTTCATTTGTGATGCAAATGAATGTTATATTTAGATTGAGGATGCAATTCAAGACATATATTTGCACATTAGGGGGGTAGGGTATATGTTCTGTGAATAGGCTATATAGGTTCTAAGAAATTCATGAATTTCTTAGAAAAATAGGAAAAACAAGGAAAGAAGTGAAGATAAAGGCTCTCCCCCTGCAAAATGTGTTAACTAGGATTATTTTGCATATTGTGGAGTAAGAATTGTTTTTTTAATACGTTTCCTTATGTCAAGCTGGACTCCTAGGCTTAAAATACTGGTTGGTCGGTTTTCTAATTCAAAGATTTGTATATATATACAATGTCAAATTAGCCATCTGGTGGTATCCCTGTGGAAACGCTTCAAAAAGCACTCTAAAAGACCAGGGATGCAAACAGCATACATGGAGCAGTATGTGTTGCGCTTCTTGTTACTGCAAAATTTTGAGCGAAAAGACCGACTTCATAATTTTTTGAATGAAGCTACAAAGCTCTATCCCCCTGGAATCAATAGGGCCCCTAGAGCACCAGTCAGTGACACCCCTAGTGCATCAGAAATTGACGATGAAGAGTTAGATATGGGTGATTAGTTTATTTTTATTAAGTGCTATTTATCTGATATTTATAGAACTGTATATGTAGCTGCCATAAAGTGTTTGTTTTTTATGAAAGAAGTTTTACTGTTTTGAAAGAAGCTTAAAAGCAATTTGGAAAATAATTTGCAACGGAAATGAATGTAATATTTGGATTCATGATGAAATCCAATTATTCTAGACTCTATAACTCAATGTCAAGGATTTTTTATTACAGCCAATCAGAATGTGTCAAGTTCCACTATTTTCATCATTTTTGTTTACCTTTGTAAACTGAAATTTAATTTTTGTTTTCTCTTTAATTGTTTTTTTTTTCATTTTAGGCAAATATGCAACACCAGACATAAAAGTAAAGCGCACCAAGACAGTTGTTTCGCTTATCTCATCCATTATCTTGTGACAGTAAAACTGGGGGTTACCATTTTGAAAGTTTTGCCCGTATAAGCTCTCTTGATTGGTTAGAAATGACAATTTGAAACTAAATTTGTAGTTTTAGCTAAGCACTGAATTTTACTTGTGAACGGTCGTTGCCTACACATTGGATTTTGGCTAGACACGTGTCTAGACATGGGATTCTAGCTAGACACGCTTGTGAAAACCGCTTTAAAGGAGCCCCAAAGGTATTTCATTTTTGTAACCACACAAAGAAGTTATCACCACTATTTAAGCTATTGAAAAGTGCTTAACAATATGTATCTAGTTTATAAATAAGTTGCTCAAGAGTAACATATTCCAAAAATACTTATTTATAACAATTCAAACCTCATTTATTAAGCAGCGTTCATAAGCGTGTCTAGCTAGAATGCCATGTCTAGACACGTGTCTAGCCAGAATTCAATGTCTAGGCAATGACCATTCACAAGTAAAATTCGGTGCTTAGCTAAAACTACAAATTTAGTTTCAAATTATCATTTCTAGCCAATTAAGAGAGCCTATTCGGGCAAAATTGTCAAAATTGTAATCCCTAGTTTTACTGTCACAAGATAATGGATGAGATAAAAAGAACAATTGCCTTAGTAGGCTTCACTATTATGTCTGGTGTTGCATATTTGCCCAAAATAAAAAAACAATTAATGAGAAAACAAAAATTTAATTTCAGTTTTATAATGTGAACATATATGATGAAAATAATGGAACTTGACGCATTCTGATTGGCTGTAATTGAAAATCCTAGACATTGAGTTCTAAAGTCTAGAAGTCAATGTCTAGCCAAGCGCCTTGTCTTGCGTATCTAGCTAAGCACTGAATTTTACTTGTGAACGGTCTTTGCCTCAGGATTGCCACCGTCCGGGATTAATCCCGGTTTTCCGGGATATTTTTTTGCGGTCCGAGATTTTTTTGGTGTCCGGGATTTTCGGTATTTTTGTACAAAAATCCAGGATTTTTTGCTAAAAACCGGGATTTTTGCTATAAACCAGGATTTTTTTATTAAAAAGAGATTTTTAATGACTTTGGCTGATATTCTACTCATTTTTCTCTGAACGATATCACAAATATTCTCTGATTTTGTTTGTTCCCTCTGGCTTTGCGCT
Organism: Artemia sp. Qi Xiang Cuo; assembly: GCF_049724085.1. Lineage (NCBI taxonomy): Eukaryota > Metazoa > Arthropoda > Branchiopoda > Anostraca > Artemiidae > Artemia > Artemia sp. Qi Xiang Cuo. Next base: position 16,636,705 of record NC_142803.1, read on the forward strand.
TGCACACTAGGGCAAAGATTTTTTCGTTCGGGATTTGACTTTTGAAAATTCGACTCCAATGTAATGACGAGCGGCGAATGCAAAACAAAGACAGCGAGGAATTTCTTTTCAAAGTTAATCTCAGAGAAATTTAATTTAAAAGCGTATGCATTATACTTATTCTGTTCAAAAGGATACTTATTTCAAAAGGATGCTTTTGTAAGACGAATGATAGTTCCGCTGTCCCCTTCTTGATTGGCGAGAATTTTGCTAAACAGAAAAGCAGGTATGGTAAAAGGGAAAGGGACGTGATATAAGGCAACGTTTACCGCTTGCCAAGCCATATTGAATATTAGCGCGTCCAGACTATCCATTTTCTGGAAAAATGGGACGGAAATCCTGGAATGTAGACAGGTCTCCTGTCCTATTTTTACGTTTTCTGGGCAGGAAGAATCAGAGGGTCAGAAAATGGAAAAAATGGGACGGAAGTGGCAGTGTGGACGGCTTATTTGGAAAAAATTTCAGAAGAAGGAGACGATTAGACAGGATAAGCTATAAACAAAAATTTGTATAAGATGGTTTTGAATAGAAAAAAGGTAAATTGTCTAACTGAGGCTCTAAATTTGTTTTCTATAGGTTTTGGCTCAGAAAAACAGATTTGATGAGGATAGCGCCGATAAATTTGTACAGAAATCTTCTGAAAAAACACCAAGTTTCTGAAAAAACAGCCTAGTCTGGACGACTATTCCTTTTTCCAGATTTCTGTCCCATTTTCCAGAAATTGGATAGTCTGGGCGCGCCATATGGCTGCGAAGCGTGACGTCAATTCTTGGGCGGGGAGTTCAAATAACAATGAAACGTGGATGCGTCGACACTTTATTTCGGAACTTTGGTGAATTGCTTTGGCCTAAAATATTTGTCGTTGATCCTACTAATCCACCAGAACGTTTTCACAGAAATATTACTAAGAATATTGACAATCAGTTGTTAGTTATAACTAGAAACCACGTTTCACCGTACTTCGAATTACGCGTTTTGATTTTTACGTCATCACTGTGCAGCCCTATGTTGCATAGTCCAAAAATCGTGTTGTGGGATTTCTCGGGATTTTCTTAGAAGAAAAATCAGGATTTTATTTTTGAGCTGGTGACAACCCTGCGTTGCCTAGACATTAGGGGCGTTTTTTCACTCATCAATGTGCTCATATCGTACTTCTTTTGTCAGAAAACGCTTAAAAGTGAAATCTTTGAACAAAGATCTTACATATTTGGTCGTTTTTGTGCAAACGACTTTCATCATTCTGTTCTGATCAGCGGTCTGATATCAATGATGAGTAGATCATCAAAGTTCTCTCATCATTGTTCTATATGGCAGAACAGTGGCAGGTCTTCACACTTTTTGCTAACATCAGTGAGCTGTAAGATCTAAGAACAAAGATGAGTTAAAAAACGATAATCTTTACAGAAAGATGTAAGATCTTATTGCTAAAAAAACGGACCTATGGTTTATGATAGCTGCAACCTACAAAAAGACGAACATGGCCCAGAGTAACCAAAAATTTGCCCGGAAACCTTTATAAATGGTATTGGATAGACACACAAAGAACGCTAATTTAGATTATAGTTAGCATTCCTAAATTAGCAAGAAATGACATTATTTTAAAAGAGGTTAGAGTATCTCAACATGATGTCTTAAAAAGTATTCCCGTGCACCAAAGACTATACACCCCTAAAAGGCACAACAATCAAATATTTTCCCTCTCGGTATTAAGCATTCGTAGTCATAGACAATAAAAGTTGAATTAAACTGATTTTTAATATACCTCCATACTAATTTTTGAGGTCTGGCTTGCCATTCATCCCGTTCATTCTTTTGTAGAATTTATTTGATTACCATTTAGTCTGTGAAGCAAGGTTACACAAACGTTGTCCGCTCGAATACCCGCATGGTGAGTTAGTGCATCAAAAATAACTGTCTCCATTTCCATATTTCTAACTCCATTCTTATGAAGCTTGGTCAAACATGCAATATTATTCTAATGGGGGGTTTTTCAATTAATTCTTTATGGGGGGTTTTCGATTAATTCTTCAGTTGGTGTTACGCGAGTATCATACCATAGTTTGCGGGGGACCTTCGTGTAGCGGGGAAATAAATCAGCGGTTCAAACGGGGAGCATATATTAATGGCCATGCTGAGTCGAAATCAGATTGAAAGGATTCAGATTCCTTAGGGAGCGATTGGAGCCACAAGGACAAATTATCTTGAGAAATACTAACATAGAGAGATATAATTAAGCAAGTAATGTATTTATTTTTTACTCACATTAGCGGTACAGAGTTGTCTCAGGAATATCAATAGTACAGGTATAACACTTCACAGTCATAGACACTAAGACAATGTTATAGACTGGGGCATATACAATGCGATAGATAAGTCACATACATTAGACTGTTTTCAAATGTTCACTGTAAACTGGCTAAAGACTCATTCTAGACTCGCTATAGGTTCATTCTAGCCTCATAATAGACTCATGATAAAACTGATAATAGGCTGCAAAATAGACTCCTCAAAGACTGATAATAGACTGGCTCTCAACTGGCGCAAAATTGCTAAGCTCTAACTATCTATCCTCTCCGATTTCGCCGGAGGTTACATTCAGGCGTTGCTAAAAAGTATATTACACTGGTCCTATTGGTTCAGACAGTATGTCCAATATCACTACTGGACAGGGATACACCAATTGGCTACATGAATTTTGGTACGCATTATTACTTTAAGACTTAACTTTGGAATTTTTCTCGACAAAGAAAAGTTTAATTTTATAAGTTTTTGCTAGCGAGCTGTCACTTAGTTTCCAGAAGACTTATAATTTATCTCTGTGAAAGTTGTTAAAGGACAATGCAATTTAGTTGCATTGGAATACATAGTTCTAAACTTAGTTTTCAGAACAATGCAATTAGATTACACAAAAATACTTAGTATCTCTAGCGACTATTTTTTTGTATGATAAATTCTACCTTCTCTTGACAGTTTGGGAATTCAAGCTCTTAAGATTTAAATTACATTGTTGGTCGCCTGTCATATGTAGTGACCAATCGAATGGTATAACTTTTATATCATACACACAATCCTTTCTCAGGATGTCATAGGTATTTTTGAGAATACAGTCGACAAGAGCCACTTCATATGCACCGTCAAATTTGATGGTGGGGGAGAGTTTCGTCCAAAAATAACCTGTCTTATTCAAGTCGTTGTAGAGAGGATCGGAAACGTTGGACAAAAATGTTACATAGACGTCATTGGGCATTGTCAATATCTTCAACGCTGATCCAAGGATCAAAATCAGAGTTGTATCTTAGCCATCGAACAAGTAACTGTTTCCTACCCCTGTGAGTACGAGTCTTTAATATCTTTTCAATTTGATAGATTTCACTATTATTTTTAACTTTTTGTAGTTCATAGTCCTATATTGGATTAAGATCCAATAGGATATAGCCGTAGGGTTTATTAGTTGCCTGATTGTATGCTGAGAGCAGAAATTTAGGGGCGCCGGGATATTTTTGTTTATTGAGAGTTATTAGCAAGCTAGAATCACGAACAACTCTGTAGATTACATAGTAGATGCAGTTCAATGCAAGTGTTCCTATACATTTGCTCTGATGAAAGAGATTGTGTAGAACCAGAGTAATGGAAATTATTTAGTCATTAGACAAGTATAGTCTACAGTTAGTTGCCTAGGTGAACTGTTGAAGGGAACATGTATCAAATTAAAACACCATTCAGATCGTTTCAATAAGGGAGGGCTGGCTTCCAATAAAAATATTCCATAGAGGGAAGGATTTCCCGCAGGATTTGAAAACCAGTCCGAATTAAAAAAAAAGTATTTCTGTCAAATGAAAATATACTAGAAAGAATTTTTCAGGCAAAATCATCAGCATAAAAAAAAAAATTCCGAGGAGTGGGATTTTCAAAGAGGTTGAAACTCCAGGATGATTTTCCATGGAAGGGATGGATGGAACTTCCAAGCTGATAAAAGGCAGAAGAATAGTAATTGGCGTTAAGAATGTTTTACTTTTTTGGTCCGGGCAAAGAAAAAACACCTAGAATCAAGTCACTCCTTTCAAGCCAATCTTAAGGCAAAATTTTGTTTTTTTTTGCAAAGAGCAAGCACTGGAAGGTCATCATTAGGGTTCACTTGGTAAAGGCGCTTAGTGCAACAAGGTTCTAGCCACGCAGAAAATAATTCTTGAGCTTTTTCAGGCGGTCTACAAGGACGAACAAATATCTTGTGTGTGTGTGTGCTGGATCCTCTTAGCCAAAAAACATTACATTAATCATTATATATATTTGTTGTCATTTTCATAGCACCAGGAGCTAGTTGATGTAGGTTCAAGCCATAAAACAACTCCAGTTCTGGACCGCTCTAGTCCATATTTTTGGCTTTGAAATAGTTGAAATTATTGGATTTAAAACAAATGATAGTGTTTTCAAGTTTTATTTTGTGTATTTAAATCCCTTAGTTCTAAGACAAAATTCTCAAACCAATCAACGCCTAAAATATTATTTGTAAACTTTAGTCCTCCAAATCCATCGCATCTGAGAAATAATTTGAGCCTTTGCCCAGTAAACAAACTTGAAAGTTTCAAGCGGATCGAAAATTTTGAGTTGAAATAATCCGTCGTAATTTCACCGAAAGATCCAGATATAGTAAACATAATTGAATATGAAACTTATTCCATAGATTCAAGATGACAGCAGTGTTCAATATTTCCCACAAGTATTTTTATTTCCGGAGTAGCTTTGAATGTTTATTCGAAGCTACCCTCGTCTTTTTTAATACGGATTTCAGTGTTCTGTGCTGACCAGCTATTAAATTTTGGATTGAATTGAGGTTTATTTTGCTATTGAAAACCTCTTTCAATCTGTTGATCCAAGGAAGGTGTAAATCAAGCTCATAATTTCAGCTTAATTTTTTACTACCGTTAAAATTTTGGACCATTTCCTAGTTCCTTCAGACCTTCTTTTATTTCTTCTTTGGGTGGAATTCATTAGACAGTCAATAGAAGAGACAAAGCAAAATAAAGCTACATATAATGGAACAATGGAAAACATACATAAAAATTCGATTTGCCCTTCAAAAAGTATGAAAAAATAAACTTAAGGCAGTTTAATTTGGTTCCTCTGTAATTTTATTTGGGTCCATTGTTATTTAATTTGATGGATTTTATAACATCATTTTCAGAATAGGCCCATGGCCTTTGCTTTACTGCTTAGGACGATTAGTTAACAGGCAGTGTTTTATCTACCCAATGCAATAGGGTAAATACAAAATCATCTGCGACCTTCAAAAACGGAAACAAAAATCATGGAAAAACAATTTGATCCTTGGGACAAAGTCTATTACAAGCAACGCTCTAAAGTCTAGAGAAAGAAGCAATCGTCCATCATTTGCTTACCTCTGCCGAGTTGGGGCATTGAAAAGTGCAACTTCAAGCTGAATCTCATCGTCCAAAGATGTCTTGATTCATATATAGAAAGGCTATCAACTCCATCCTAGAACATCATTCAAAGCTTCGACTGAGAATCGTAGCGAACAACTAAAAAAAGAGGTTTTGTTTCATCCGAAATATAGAGAGTACTACGACAATTTAAGAGTGACTTTTCAGGAATTGGCTTTATCAAATAATTACAATTTCGATAAGGCTGGCTTGACAGTCTACCCCGAAAAATATAAATACATTGTGAATAGAGGTGCCAAATGCACAATAGAGTAAAGAGCAAGGGTGAATATTTTGTTGGACGACAATTTGTCTTCCCACTTTTTTTTGCCAGAATGTTGAAAGTCTACAGAGAAGACAACATTCAATTTCTATGCCCTCCATCAAACATTACAGGTATATTGTAACCACTTGACGTTGCTTATCTTGCTCCAATGAAGAAAGCCCCTGAATAATCTAGAATCAAATGGGAAAGTAAATCTAAAGAATGACCTTGCGAATTACTTCTCACGCTCCAGTTATCTGGGAATACCCACTTACAGCCAAACTAACTCCACAAGAAGGTGTGGACGATATCAGCAAGGTTCATTTTTTGTCTTGAAAGCCCGCAGATTTGAAAAATCCGTGAGGAATGTCCGGCGAGAACGTCTTAGCATTGCACCGGAGAGAAGCACCAGGGATGCAAGATTCGAGTGGTTATTCGTATACGACTGACATATCAGTCCTCCACATCCATCGCATCTGAAACATAATTTGAGGCCCCCTTTGCCCAGTAAACAAACTTGAAAGTTTCAAGCGGATCGAAAATTTTGAGTTGAAATAATCCGTCGTAGTTTCACCGAAAGATCCAGATATAGTAAACATAATTGAATATGAAACTTATTCCATAGACTCAAGATGGCAGCAGTGTTCAATATTTCCCACAAGTATTTTTGTTTCCGGAGTGGCTTTGAATGTTTATTCGAAGCTACCCTCGTCTTTTTTAACACGGATTTCAGTGTTCTGTGCTGACCAGCTCTTAAACTATGGATTGAATTGAGGTTTATTTTGCTCTTGAAAACCCCTTTGAATCTGTTGATCCAAGGAAGATGTAAATCAAGCTCATAATTTCAGCTTAATTTTTTACTACCGTTAAAAGTTTGGACCATTTCCTAGTTCTTTCAGACCTACTTTTATTTCTTCTTTGGGTGGAAGTCATTAGACAATCAATAGGAGAGACAAAGCAAAATAAAGCTATATATAATGGAACAATGGAAAACATAAATAAAAATTTGATTTGCCCTTCGAAAAGTATGAAAAAATAAACTTAAGGCAGTTTAACTTGGTTCCTCTGTAATTTTATTTGGGTCCATTGTAATTTCATTTGATGGATTTTAAAACATCATTTTCAGAATAGGCCCATGGCCTTTGCTTTACTGCTTAGGACGATTAGTTAACAGGCAGAGTTTAAGAGTGACTATTCAGGAATTGGCTTTATCGAATAATTACAATTTCAATAAGACTGGCTTGACAGACAACCCCGAAAAATATAAAAACATTGTGAATAGAGGTGCCAAATGCACACTAGAGTAAAGAGCAAGGGTCAATATTTTGTTGGACGACAATTTGTCTTCCCACTTTTTTTTTGCCAGAATGTTGAAAGTCTACAGAGAAGACAACATTCAATTTGTATGCCCTTCATCAAACATTACAGGTATATTGTAACCAATTGACGTTGCTTTTCTTGCTCCAATGAAGAAAGCCCCTGAAAAATCTAGAATCAAATGGGAAAGTAAATCTAAAGAATGACCTTGCGAATTGCTTCTCACGCTCCAGTTATCTCAGAATTCCCACTTACAGCCAAACTAACTCCACAAAAAGGTGTGGACGATATCAACAAGGTTCATTTTTTGTCTTGAAAGCCCGCAGATTTGAAAAATCCGTGAGGAATGTACCGCGCGAACGTCTTAGCTTTGCACCGGAAAGAAGCATCAGGGATGCAAGATTCGAGTGGTTAGTCGTATACGACTGACATATCAGGATGCGAGAGTGAGTCTGAAACGGAAGTTAATAAGTCGGCTGGCGCTGAGCCTTCATTTGTCAAGCGGGGGAGTAGCCAAAATACATTTGTATTACCCATCAGCGTGCGTGGATGGACACCGGTCGTAAAATTCTTCATGGGTCGTATTTATAAGTGTATTCTAGTGTTCGAGGTAGATGCTTCTTCTTCTTTCGGCTTGATGAACGTATTATGCCTGTGGAAAGTAAAGTGATATGCCTGTGAAAAGGATAGGTCCTTCATTTTTCCAGGATAAAAGACTCAGTATCCATCCGTTCTGACCAAGTAGAGGGAGATCTTCCAGTCCTTCGACTCACTCATGGCATGTAATTTTTATTTGATCATGACTTTGGTAATCTGACACTACTTTGAATTTTCTTAACCGTTTTATTTTAGAAGTAATGTAGTATTTCCATCAGTATTTTTTTTTCAAACTATAGGTTGGACGAAAGAGGAATTCCAACTCCTCCGACTAGTGTTCAAAGTTGCCTGTCCAAGTTTACAGTTTCCTCCACATAAACATCAGCAGTTTGGGACAGTTAGCATTCGTTACAAAATGGCGCATTCCTCAAACACCAAAAATTGTGTTGAGTAAATAGAAGTTTAAACGATGATGTCACAACATAATATCGATTTCTTCAATATTATTAGCTCAAAGTTACCTTTTCTAAGATACCGTATTAGTACAATATAAAGTTGTGAGTAGGGAAACAAATATTTCAGCGGTTGAAATTCGGCAAAAAGTGTCAATAGACTTCTTTTAAGAGCCAAAAGACTCAAAGCCTCTATAAAAAAGAATAGGATAGGAAGTCTGAGTATAAATGTTTAATTCAATGGCTAGTCGTCAGTCATTGACGCTGGCATTTTGCATTTTAGTCCAGTCTTGATACGGTTTTGACTAAGGATTTGAGCAACAGAAATATTATATAGAATTGCAATATTAAGAATCATATAGCCTTATTTTTTCTTTGAAGGCTCTTCTGATGAGACACAAATCAATTATCAGATTCAGAAGAAGTCAACGGTTCCGTTCCCAATCCCAGGCAGTATAGGGGCAGCGGAGTAGGAGGCAGTGGTCAGAGATAAATTTGCAGTGATCTTGCCATTCTTCTACTACAGTCAGGCCACAAAACTGGACTTATTTTGAAGCTGCCATAAGACTTATAATCGATATTCACAATGAATTTTCAGCAAAAAAGAAATTTAATAAAAAGTAATCACAATTTATATAAATAGGAAAATGCAAGTAATTACAAAACCCAGTTCCATATAACTTAAATGAACAATAAATACAACAGATAAAATATAAAATTTCAATTCGTGGATACATCACGCTATATTCTAGAGATACTCTAAAAAACAATCCATTGCAAACGTAAAAAGGGATCTATTAAATTTCAAATAGAAATACATGCAAACTAGCCGATGTTATAATCGGGGGAAGAGTATATTTCAAACGGATCAGAAGATGGGATGTTTAAGGGTGCAAAACGACAAATTTTTTATTGTGCGTGCCCTGGGGTCAGTGCAAATTCTAAGAACCCACAAATAGATTGGTGCAGATTTCGCAATTGGAATCCAGCTACGAAATGGCTTTGATCTGAATACTTAAATTTATTCATACGATTTTGCGCATTTGGTAATCTCGAAGGCCATACTACCTTTCCATAACGATCAATAAAAGTTCGAAAAGGGATATTTACTTCTTCTGATCAGCAGTATTTCTGCTGATGCCGGTCACTCTACATATGACCAAAATATACAGTATTTTTGTTAATTATCACTGCCCTGGGAGGATTTATTCCTATTCGATTTCTTGTTTATTTTGAATTAGACCCCGGTGCCGCGCCGGCGGATCGACCGAACGTCACCAACGAGAGGCCCAGTTGAACGCCGCCAAAGTATCGTAACGCCGCCGGCGCGCCGCAGTTGCGCCGCCGCCGGCAGAAGCGGCGGCGTTCGGTCGACTTTAAATTAATTTTGCGGCAATTCTTTATTGCGTCAACCGCAAGGTTGGAGCTTTTCCTTCTCGTGTAGTTTAGTATTTTGATTTTCCTGATTATAAATCAAGCAGGGCTTGCACTATCCCGAATTTTTGGGTACTTCCCCGAAAAAAAATTGGTTCCTCAAATCCCCGAAAATCACGCAATCACGGTGCCACCCCTAGCGATTTATCACTAGTGACTTTCCCTGCCAAATATTACTTCGCATTCCATAATTCTTCACTACTCTCTTGTTCATTAATTCTTGTCTCTTTTGTTACTTTGCATAAAAACCAGACTGATGCAATATGCAATTGCAAATATTACAATGTACACAGTTCTTAATATGTTGACAAAAAAAAGTATCGTCTTTATGAAATGAGTTTAAATCATTTCGAATATAGTTTCCCAATCACTATTTCTTATATCATTTGTAGTCAAGAATTTTATTTTCAAGTTGAATAGAATTATAGAACGCATTCACTACTATACAGTTTCAGCCTTCAGTTGGATTTTGAAATTGACAGCCGACAGATTGTTTCTACAGCTGAATTGTAAGTTTGCAGTTTTTTTTATTTTGCTGTTCTTAGATAAGATTTTCTTAATGTTTTATACTCAATTGTTGAACGCCTAATAGAAAATACGATCGTCTTTCTGAAACATTTTTACTCCCCCCCCCCCAAAAAAAAACCTTCTATTGAGACAAAATTTAGCTATAGACCAAGCTATGTACAAGTTTAGGGAATTAAAGATCGAACCGGAAGTTACACCAAAAATATGATTCATAAATAAATAGTAAATTATTGCTTATAGGGGGGGGGGGATAGGGGGCTATTATTTTCAAATGATTATACCTCATTTGTTTTTGAAAGCAGGGATGGCAAAAAGATAAATATTCTATTCCTTTAAAGTGGAGACAGAAGAAAATGATATCAAATTCCCTGGGAAACCATGGAAATATTTTGATAGACCCAGGGCCCCCATTAGGACTTGTTCATTGTCTTGGATATTTTGCGATTTCTCATAGGCTACTGGCCTAATTTGGCTTTTGTGTGTGCTCCCTTTTAATTAGATTCTTTGGATCTTATTGAATGCCACGGCGAATGTATGACTCAGTTTTCCAATAATTTGAGGTATATCTGAATAATTTCGACTTTTTTGTTGTTGTCTTTGTACCCCTTTACTCATTCCCTCAATTTTTTTTTCAAGGAACACTAAGGTGTGTAACTTTATTTTGCATGTTTGTTTGAACCATATAGTGACCTAGTTAATTATTAAGTAAAATATTTTTCTAATGAAAGCTGAGACGGTATCCTATCAAGGTGGTATCCAGAGGGAGGGGAGTAGGGAGGTATTACATTTAAATGATAATATCTCGAATTTTTATTTTTTATTGAAAGCAGGGATCCCAAAAAGTTATTTTTATTTTAATTTAAAGCAGAGACGGCATCCTATCAAGGTGGTATCCAGAAGGGGGGGGGGGTAGTGAGCTGTCATATTTAAATGATAATGCCTCAATTTTTTTTGAAAGCAGGGGTACCAGTAAGTTAATTATTTTTATTTATTTAAAGCAGAGACGGTATCCTATCAAGATTGTATCCAGATGGGGGGGGGGAGTAGGGAGTTATTATATTTAAGTGATAGTACCTTGATTTTTTTTATTGAAAGCAGGGATGCCAAAAATTTGAAAAGTTGACAAAAACTAACAAGATTTTTGTGAGTTATACTTGATACAGCACTTGCATGGTTTTGTTGTCCAAAGGGAAAGGGACATATGCGTCCAACCCGTTTTTTTTCTTATTGATGAAACTGGTTTACTTTTAAAACATTCATTAATAAGTACGAGGCAGATTCACATTAAAACGAATTGTTTTGACGAAATCAATGTCGAAACCCCCACCTAACGTTGCGCTCGAGTGACAATGGCGCCCTTGGTCCAGTGCCCAAGTTAAATTAAAAGACCAAGTCATAGTAAAAGCTTTCTACAGTGGTTTAAAAAATTCGCTCACCCCACAAATGATTACCAAAAATATGCACAAATATAACAAATGCAACATTTGAAATATTATAACACTTTTTTCAAAGCTTTGAAGAAAAGCAAAAAAGGCTAAATACCCCTAACTACGCTTGAAAGCTATTTTAAGAAGAAACTCTTTGGAGATTTCCGTGGAAATGACCATAGTAGAAGCTTTGAGCCTGGGTGGGGATCAAAGAGGGGCTTTTGAGTATTTTTGACCACAGGTGACTTACTGTTGCGACTTTCTTAAATTTGGTAATTTTTGTAAGCATTTGAAAATTGAAGCTTAAACTCAATAACTGATGCTAAGTGTCCTAAAATTTTGCTTGGATTAAAAGTGACGAACTAGGATGAAAGTCTCAACATCTTCCTGAAGCTACTTCAGTCAGCTTATTATTTTATTTAATTACATTTAAAACGGATGAGCTTTTCATTTTTTACCTAAGAAAATTGCTGGCACTTGAGTAGAGTGCTAACTTATACTTTGCTCGCCCCAATAGGAATTACCATGCTATTTGCTTGGCCCTATAGGAAAAACATTTCCAGAGCATGTACTTATGGATTTGCTTGCCTTATGTTCCTTGGTGTCTTTACAGAGCATGTACTTATGGATTTGCTTGCCTTATGTTCCTCGGTACCTTTCCAGAGCATGTACTTGACGATGGAGAAAAAGGAGTTAAAGTGATTAGCAGTTACGAGCGGGGATTCCCCACTGGTTCCTGAATTGCCTTATGTTCCTAGGTACCTTTCCAGAGCATGTACTTGACGATAGAGAAAAAGTGTTAAAGTGATTAGCAGATAAGGTAACCTCAATGGCGTTTTAACAGTGTTGTCAGTTTAAAATAGAGTCTAACGTTATAGTATACTACAAAGTTGATACTAAGAGAGATGTAGATGGCAAGAAAACAATTTTAATAATAGATAGCTTTACTTCTTCGATGTGTTCTGTATAATACACAAGTGGCGTTTTAACAGTGTTGTCACTTTAAAATAGAGTCTAACGTTATAGTATACTAGAAAGTTGATACTAAGAGAGATGTAGATGGCAAGAAAAGAATTTTAATAATGGATAGCTTTACTTCTTCGATGTGTTTTGCATAATACACAAGTGGCGTTTTTGAACAGTGTTGTCAATTTAAAATAGAGTTTAACATTATAGTATACTAAAAAGTTGATACTAAGAGAGATGTAGATTGCAAGAACATAATTTTAATAATGGATAGCTTTACTTCTTCGATGTGTTCTGTATAATACACAAGTGGCGTTTGAACAGTGTTGTCAGTTTAAAATATGGTCTAACGTTATAGTATACTAAAAAGTTGATACTAAGAGAGATGTAGATGGCAAGAAAGGAATTTTAATAAAGAAATTCAGAACAATCCATAGAAATCCTTACAGATCAAGTAGTGAGGTATACATGAGTATGAACCATCATGGATCATAAGCACCAGCGACCCTAACCACCAGGGACTTCAACCCTCCATAGGTACCCAACCACAAAGTCGAAAGGCGCCCCCTCCCTCCAACTTTTTGGTCCCCCCCTCCTCTTTTTTTTGGATTTTTTTTAACAAGATATATTTTTTTCAACTTTTTTTTACATGTCTTCGAATGAGATGAAACATACTTAAATTCAGTAGTGTTTTGTCGTGGTTTACCTTGTCACAGTTACATTCTCTTGATTTTTCAAAGTTCATTTTGGATTTCTTTCATTGAAATGCAAGAGTTGAAATATTTCAGTAGTGTTTTGTTGTGCTTTACTTTGTCACAGTTACATTCTCTTGATTTTTCAAAGTTCATTTTGGATTTCTTTCGTTGAAATGCAAGAGTTGAAATATTTCAGTAGTGTTTTGTCATGGTTTACCTTGTCAAAGTTACATTCTCTTGATTTTTCAAAGTTCATTTTGGATTTTTACATTTTCTTGATTTTTCAAAGTTCATTTGAATTTCTTTCGTTGAAATTCAAGAGTTGGAATACTCCAGCAGTGTTTTGTTGTGCTTTACCTTGTCAAAGTTACATTCTCTTGATTTTTCAAAGTTCATTTTTGATTTCTTTCATCGAAATGCAAGAGTTTGAATATTTCAGTAGTGTTTTGTTGTGCTTTACCTTGTCACAGATAAATTCTCTTGATTTTTCAAAGTTCATTTTTGGATTTCTTTCGTTAAAATGCAATAGTTGTAATATTTCAGTAGTGTTTCGTCGTGGTATACCTTGTCAAATTTATATTCTCTTGATGTTTCAAAGTTTATTTTGAATTTCTTTCCTTGAAATGAAAGAGTTGGAATATTTCAGTAGTGTTTTATCGAGGTTTGCCTTGTCACAGTTACATTCTCTTGATTTTTCAAATTTCATTTTGGATTTTTTTTTTCTTTGAAAGGCAGCAGCTGGAAAATTTCTGTAGTGTTTTGTCGTGGTTTACTGTGTCACTGTTATATTATCTTGATTTTCCAAAGTTAATTTTGGATTTTTTTTGTTGAAATTCAGGTGTTAGAATATTTAATTCTTGTTTTGTCATGGTTTACCGTTTCACAGTTACATTCTCTTGATTTTTCAAAGTTCGTTTTTGGATTTATTTCGTTGAAATACAAGAGTTGGAATATTTTAGTTGTGTTTTGTTGTGGTTTACCTTTTCACAGTTACACTCTCTTGATTTTTCAAAGTTCATTTTTGAATTTATTTCGTTGAAATGCAAGAGTTGGAACTTTTCAGTTGTGTTTTGTTGTGGTTTACCTTGTCACAGGTACACTCTCTTGATTTTTCAAAGTTCATTTTTTCGTTGAAATGCAAGAGTTAGAATATTTCGGTAGTGTTCTGTCGTGGTTTACCTTGTCACAGTTACATTCTCTTGATTTTTCAAAGCTTATTTTTGGATTTCTTTCGTTGAAATGCAAGAGTTGGAATATTTCAGTAGTGTTTTGTTGTGGTTTACTTTGTCACAGCTACACCCTCTTGATTTTTCAAAGTTCATTTTGGAATTTCTTTCGTTGAAATGCAAGAGTTGGGATATTTCAGTAGTGTTTTGTCTGTTGGTTTTCCTTGTTACAGTTACACTCTCTTGATTTTTCAAAGCTCATTTTTGGATTTCTTTCGTTGAAATGTAAGAGTTGGAATATTTCAGTAGTGTTTCGTTGTGGTTTACCTTGTCACAGTTACACTCTTTTGATTTTTCAAAGTTTATTTTTGAATTTCTTTCATTGAAATGCAAGAATTGGAATATTCCAGTTGTGATTTGTTGTGGTTTACCTTGTCGCATTTAAATTCTCTTGATTTTTCAAAGTTCATTTTTTAATTTCTTTCATTGATATTAAATAGTTTGAATATTTCAGTAGTGTTCTTTCGTGGTTTACATTGTCACAGTTACACTCTCTTGATTTTTCAAAGTTCATTTTTGGATTTATTTCGTTGATATGCAAGAGTTGGAATATTTCAGTAGTGTTCTTTGGGGGTTTACCTTGTAGAGGCTACGGTGTCTGTAATTTTCAAAGTTTATTTTGAATTTATTTCGTGGAACTGCGAGATCTTTAATGTTTCAGTTGGGTTTAATGGGGGTTTAAAATGTTATACTTGAATTTCACTTTATTTTCAATGTTAATTTGAATCTATGTCGCTTAAACTCACCATTATGAATGTTAAAGTAGTGTTTCGTTGGGGTTTGCATTTTCAAAGTTACATTCTCTTGATTTTTCAATGTTCATTTTAAATTTATTTCGCTGAAATGCAAGAGTTAGGATATTTCAGTAGTGTTTTGTTGTGGTCTACCATGTCACAGTTACATTCTCTTGATTTTTCACAGTTCATTTTTTTATTTCTTTCATTGAAATGCAAGAGTTGGAATATTTCAATAATGTTTTGTCGTGGTTTGCCTTACCACAGTTACATTCTATTGATTTTTCAAAGTTCATTTTGAATTTCTTTTGTTGAAATGCAAGAGTTGGAATATTTCAGTAGTGTTTTGTCGTGGTCTGCTTTGTCACAGTTACATTCTCTTGATTTTTCAAAGTTCATTTTGAATTTCTTTTGTTGAAATGCAAGAGTTGGAATATTTCAGTATTTTTTTTTTGTAGTTTATCTTGTCACAATTACATTCTCTTGATTTTTCAAAGTTCATTTTTGGATTTCTTTCATTGAAATGCAAGAGTTGGAATATTTCACTAGCGTTTTGTCGGGTTTACCTCGTCAAAGTTACATTCTCTTGATTTTTCAAAGTTCATTTTGAATTTCTTTATTTGAAGTGCAAGAGTTAGAATATTTCAGTAGTGTTTTATCCTGGTTTATCTTGTCACAGTTACATTCTCTTGATTTTTCAAAGTTCATTTTGGATTATTTTCGTTGAAATGCAAGAGTTGGAATATTTCAGTAGTGTTTTTGTCTTGGTTTAACGTGTCACAGTTACATTCTCTTGATTTTTCAAAGTTCATTTTAATTTTTTTTCGTTGAAATGCAAAAGTTGGAATATTTCAGTAGTGTTTTTGTCGTGATAAAACGTGTCACAATTACATTCTCTTGATTTTTCAAAGTTCATTTGAATTCCATTCGTTGAAATACAACAGTTGGAATATTTCAGTAGTGTTTGGTTGTGGTTTACCTTGTAACAGTTACATTTTCTTGATTTTTCAAAGTTAATTTTGAATTTATTTAGTATAAATGCACGAGATGGAATTTTTCATTAGTGTTTTGTTGTGGTTTACCTTGTCACAGTTACATTCTCTTGATTTTTCAAAGTTCATTTTTGGATTTCTTTCATTGAAATGCAAGAGTTGGAATATTTCAGTAGTGCTTCGTTGTGGTTTATCTTGTCACAGTTACATTCTCTTGATTTTTCAAAGTTCATTTTGAATTTGTTTCGTTGAAATGCAAGGGTTTGAATATTTCAGTAGTGTTTTGTCGTGGTTTATCTTGTCACAGTTACATTCTCTTGATTTTTCAAAGTTAATTTTGGATTTTTTTTTCGTTGAAATGCAAGAGTTGGAATATTTCAGTAGTGTTTTTGTCGTGGTTTAACGTGTCACAGTTACATTTTCTTGATTTTTCAAAGTTCATTTTAAATTTTTTACTTTGAAATGCAAAAGTTGGAATATTTCAGTAGTGTTTTTGTCGTGGTTTAGCGTGTCACAGTTACATTCTATTGATTTTTCAAAGTTCTTTTGAATTTCTTTCATTGAAATGCAAGAGTTGGAATATTTCAGTAGTGTTTGGTTGTGGTGTACCTTGTCACAGTTACATTTTCTTGATTTTTCAAAGTTCATTTTGAATTTCTTTCGTTGAAATGTAAGAGTTGGAATGTTTCAGTAGTGTTTTGTTGTGGTCTACCTTGTCACAGTTACATTCTCTTGATTTTTCAAAGTTCATTTTTGGATTTCTTTCATTGAAATGCAAGAGTTGGAATATTTCAGTAGTGCTTCGTTGTGTTTTATCTTGTCAGAGTTAAGTTCTCTTGAATTTTAAAAGTTAATTTTTAATTTGATAATTTGAATTGAAAGAGTTTGTATTTTTCAGTAGTAGTTTGTCGTAAGGTATCTTTTTAAAGTAGCACTCGATTTGTTTTTAAATCTCCATTCTTTGTTATCTTTCATTAAACTGTAAGAATTGAAATATTTCAGTAGTGTTCTGTCATGGTTTACTTTGTCACGGTTACATTCTCTTGATTTTTCAAAGTTCATTTTGAATTTCTTTCGTTGAAATGCAAGAGTTGGAATATTTCAGTAGTGTTTTGTCGTGGTTTACATTGTCACAGTTAAACGCGCGCGTAGTGTTTCGTCGTAGTTTACCTTGCCACAGTTACATTCTCTTGATGTTTCAAAGTTCATTTTGAATTTCTTTCCTTGAAATACAAGAGTTGGAATATTTCGGTAGTGTTTTGTCGTGGTTTGCCTTGTCACAGTTACATTCTCTTGATTTTTCAAAGTTCATTTTTGGATTTCTTTCGTTGAAATGCAAGAATTGGAATATTTCAGTAGCGTTTTGTCGTGGTTTACCTTGTCACAAATACATTCTCTTGATTTTTCAAAGTTCATTTTTGGATTTCTTTCATTGAAATGCAAGAGTTGGAATATTTCAGTAGTGCTTCGTCGTGTTTTATCTTGTCACAATTACATTCTCTTGATTTTTCAAAGTTCTTTTGAATTTCTTTCATTGAAATGCAAGAGTTGGAATATTTCAGTAGTGTTTGGTTGTGGTTTACCTTGTCACAGTTACATTCTCTTGATTTTTCAAAGTTCATTTTGAATTTCTTTCGTTGAAATGTAAGAATTGGAATATTTCAGTAGTGTTTTGTTGTGGTCTACCTTGTCACAGTTACATTCTCTTGATTTTTTCAAAGTTCATTTTTGGATTTCTTTCATTGAAATGCAAGAGTTGGAATATTTCAGTAGTGCTTCGTTGTGGTCTACCTTGTCACAGTTACATTCTCTTGATTTTTCAAAGTTCATTTTGAATTTCTTTCATTGAAATGCAAGGAGTTGGAATATTTCAGTAGTGTTTTTTCGTGGTTTACCTTGTCACAGTTACATTCTCTTTATTTTTCAAAGTTCATTTTGAATTTGTTTCATTGAAATGCAAGAGTTGGAATATTCCAGTAGTGTTTTGTCGTGGTTTACCTTGTCACAGTTACATTCTCTTGATTTTTCAAAGTTCTTTTGAATCTATTATGCGGAAATGCAAGATTAGGAATGATATAGTTGTTTTTCATCGGGCTTTATAGTGTCAAACTTACACTAGATTGAATTTTCAAGGTTAATATTGAATTCATTTAGATGAAACGCAAGAGATGGTATATTTCCCTAGTGTTTTCTGGTGTTTCACATTGCCATAGTTATACTCTACTGATTTTTCAAAGTTCATTTGAATTTCTTTCATTGAAATGCAAGAGTTGGAGTATTTCAGTAATGTTTTGTCGTGGTTTACCCTGTCATAGTTATATTCTTTTGATTTTTCAAAGTTCATTTTTGGATTTGTTTCGTTGAAAAGCAAGAGTTGGAATATTTCAGTTGAGTTTTGTTGTGGTTTGCATTGTCACAGTTACATTCTCTTGATTTTTCAAAGTTCATTTTGAATTTCTTTCGTTGAAATGTAAGAGTTGGAATATTTCAGTAGTGTTTTGTTGTGGTCTACCTTGTCACAGTTACATTCTCTTTATTTTTCAAAGTTCATTTTTGGATTTCTTTCAATGAAATGCAAGAGTTGGAATATTTCAGTAGTGTTTGGTTGTGGTTTACCTTGTCACAGTTACATTCTCTTGATTTTTCAAAGTTCATTTTGAATTTCTTTCGTTGAAATTTAAGAGTTGGAATATTTCAGTAGTGTTTTGTTGTGGTCTACCTTGTCACAGTTACATTTTCTTAATTTTTCAAAGTTCATTTTTGGATTTCTTTCATTGAAATGCAAGAGTTGGAATATTTCAGTAGTGCTTCGTTGTGGTCTACCTTGTCAGAGTTACATTCTCTTGATTTTTCAAAGTTAATTTTGAATTTGTTTCGTTGAAATGTAAGAGTTGGAATATTTCAGTAGTGCTTCGTCGTGGTTTACCTTGTCACAGTTACATTCTCTTGATTTTTCAAAGTTCATTTTTGGATTTCTTTCATTGAAATGCAAGAATTGGAATATTTCAGTAGTGTTCTGTCATGGTTTACTTTGTCACGGCTACATTCTCTTGATTTTTCAAAGTTCATTTTGAATTTCTTTCTTTGAAATGCAAAAGTTGGAATATTTCAGTAGTGTTTTGTCGTGGTTTACCTTGTCACAGTTACACGTGCGCGTAGTGTTTTTTCGTGGTTTACTTTGTCAAAGTTTTATTCTCTTCATGTTTCAAAGTTCATTTTGAATTTCTTTACTTGAAATACAAGAATTGGAATATTTCGGTAGTGTTTTGTCGTGGTTTACCGTGTCACAGTTACATTCTCTTGATTTTGCAAAGTTCATTTTGGATTTTTTTTTTGTTGAAATGCAAGAGTTGGAATGTTTCAGTAGTGTTTTGTCGTGGTTTACCTTGTCACAGTCACACTCTATTGATTTTTCAAAGTTTGTTTTGAATTTCTGTCCTTGAAATGCGAGAATTAGAATTTTTCAGTAGTGTTTTGTTGGGGTTTACCTTGTCACAGTTACAATCTTTTTATTTTTCAAAGTTAATTTTTGGATTTCTTTCATTGAAAAGCAAGAATTGGAATATGTCAGTTGTGTTTTGTTGTGGTTTACCTTGTCACAGTTACACTCTCTTGATTTTTCAAAGTTCATTTTTGAATTTCTTTTATTGTAATGCAAGAGTTGGAATATTTCAGTAGTGTTCTATCGTGGTTTACCATGTCACAGTTATACTATTTTGATTTTTCAAATTTTATTTTTGAATTTCTTTCGTTGAAATGCAAGAGTTGGAATATTTCAGTAGTTTTTTGTCATGGTTTACATAGTCACATTTACACTCTCTTTATTTTTTAAGGTTCATTTTAATTTTATTTCCCTTAAATGCAAGAATTGGAATATTTCAGTAGTGTTTTGTGGTGGTTTACTTTGTCACACTTACATTCTCTTGATTTTTCAAAGTTCATTTGAATTTCTGTCGTTGAACTGCAAGAGTTGGAATATTTCACTAGTGTTTTGTCGTGGTTTACCTTGTCCCAGTTACATTCCCTTGATTTTTCAAAGTTCATTTGAATTTCTTTCATTGAAATGAAAGAGTTGGAATATTTCCGTAATGTTTTGTTGGGGTTTACCCTGTCATAGTTATAATCTCTTGATTTTTCAAAGTTCATTTCTGGATTTCTTTCATTGAAATGCAAAAGTTTGAATATTTCAATAGAGTTTTTTCGTGGTTTACCTTTTCACATTTAAATTCTCTTGATTTTTCAAAGTTCAATTTGGATTTCTTTCATTGAAATGCAAGAGTTGGAATATTTCACTGGTGTTTTGTCGTGGTTTACCTTGTCACAGTTACATTCTCTTGATTTTTCAAAGTTCATTTTGAATTTCTTTCGTTGAAATGCAAGAATTGGAATATTTCAGTAGTTTTTTTGTTGTGGTTTACCTTGTCACAGTTACATTCTCTTGATTTTTCAAAGTTCATTTTTGGATTTATTTCATTGAAATGCAAGAGTTGGAATATTTCAGTAGTTTTCTTTCGTGGTTTACCTTGTCACAGTTAAATTCTATTGATATTTCAAAGTTCACTTTGGATTTCTTTCAATGAAATGCAAGAGCTGGAATATTTCACTGGTGTTTTGTCGTGGTTTACCTTGTCAAAGTTACAGTCTCTTGATTTTTCAAAGTTCATTTTGGATTTTTTTCGTTTAAATGCAAGATTTGGAATATTTCAGTAGTGTTTTTTTCATGGTTTAACGTGTCATATTTACATTCTCTTGATTTTTCAAAGTTCATTTTAAATTTTTTTTGTTGAAAAGCAAGTGTTGGAATATTTCAGTAGTGTTTGGTTGTGGTTTACCTTGTCACAGTTACATTCTATTGATTTTTCAAAGTTCATTTTTGTATTTCTTTCGTTGAAATGCAAGAGTTGGAATATTTCAGTAGTGTTTTGTTGGGGTTTACCTTGTCACAGTTACACTCTCTTGATTTTTCAAAGTTCATTTTTGGATTTCTTTTGTTGAAATACAAGAGTTGAAATATTTCAGTAGTGTTTTGTTGTGGTTTACCTTGTCACAGTTACACTCTCTTGATTTTTCAAAGTTCATTTATGAATTTCTTTCGTTGAAATGCAAGAGTTGGAATATTTCAGTTGTGTTTTGTTGTGGTTTACCTTGTCACAGTTACACTCTTGATTTTCAAAGTTCAGTATTGAATTTCTTTCATTGATATTAAAGTGTTTGAATAGTTCAGTAATTTTCTGTCGTGGTTTATCTTTTCAAAGTTATATTCTCTTAATTTTTAAAAGTTTATTTTTGAATTTCTTTGATTGAAATTAACTAGCTGGAATATTCCAGTTTTGTGTCTTCGTGGTTTACCTTGTCACAGTTACACTCTCTTGATTTTTCAAAGTTCATTTTGAATTTCTTTCGTTGAAATGCAAGAGTTGGAATATTTCAGTAGTGTTCTATCGTGGTTTACCTTGTCACAGTTACACTCTCTTGATTTTTCAAAGTTCATTTTTGAATTTCTTTCATTGAAATGCAAGAGTTGGAATATTTCAGTAGTGCTTCGTCGTGTTTTATCTTGTCACAGTTACATTCTCTTGATTTTTCAAAGTTCATTTTGATTTTGTTTCGTTGAAATGCAAGAGTTGGAATATTTCAGTAGTGCTTCGTCGCGGTTTACCTTGTCACAGTTACATTCTCTTGATTTTTCAAAGTTCATTTTTGGATTTCTTTCATTGAAATGCAAGAATTGGAATATTTCAGTAGTGTTCTGTCATGGTTTACTTTGTCACGGTTACATTCTCTTGATTTTTCAAAGTTCATTTTGAATTTCTTTCTTTGAAATGCAAAAGTTGGAATATTTCAGTAGTGTTTTGTCGTGGTTTACCTTGTCACAGTTAAACGCGCGCGTAGTGTTTCGTCGTAGTATACCTTGTCAAAGTTATATTCTCTTCATGTTTTAAAGTTCATTTTGAATTTCTTTCCTTGAAATGCAAGAGTTGGAATATTTCAGTAGTGTTTTGTCGAGGTTTTCCTTGTTACAGTTATATTCTCTTCATTTTGTTAAGTTCATTTCGGATTTTTTTTTGTTTAAATTCACGAGTTGGAATATTACATTTACATAGTTTTGTGTTTTAACTTCTAACTTGTACATTCTCTTGGTGTTTCGATGTTCATTTTTGGATTTCATTCGTTGAAAAGGGGGAGTTAAAATTTGTCAGTAGTGTTTTGTTGGTATTTTCTGTGTAACAGTTATATTCTTTTGATTTTTCGAAGTTCATTTTTGGATTTCTTTCCTTGAAATGCAAGAATTGGAATATGTCAGTTGTGTTTTGTTGTGGTTTACCTTGTCACAGTTACACTCTCTTGATTTTTCAAAGTTCATTTTTGAATTTCTTTCATTTATATGCAAAAGTTGGAATATTTCAGTAGTGTTCTTTCGTGGTTTAAGTTGTCACAGTTATACTATTTTGATTTTTCAAAGTTCATTTTTGGATTTCTTTCATTGATATGAAAGAGCTGGAATATTCTAGTAGTTTTTTTTGTTGGTTTACCTCGTCACATTTACACTGTCTTGATTTTTCAAGTTTAATTTTAAATTTATTTCCCTGAAATGAAAGAGATGGAATATTTCAGTAGTGTTTTGTGGTGGTTTACTTTGTCACACTTACATTCTCTTGATTTTTCAAAGTTCATTTGAATTTCTGTCGTTGAACTGCAAGAGTTGGAATATTTCAGTAGTGTTTTGTCGTGGTTTACATTGTCACACTTACATTCTCTTGATTTTTCAAAGTTCATTTGAATTTCTTTCATTGAAATGCAAGAGTTGGAGTATTTCAGTAATGTTTTGTCGGGGTTTACCCTGTCATAGTTACAATCTCTTGACTTTTCAAAGTTCATTTCTGGATTTCTTTCATTGAAATGCAAAAGTTTGAATATTTCAGTAGTGTTTTTTCGTGGTTTACCTTGTCACAGTTAAAATCTCTTGATTTTTCAAAGTTCACTTTGGATTTCTTTCATTGAAATGCAAGAGTTGGAATATTTCACTGGTGTTTTGTCGTGGTTTACCTTGTCACAGTTACATTCTCTTGATTTTTCAAAGTTCATTTTGAATTTCTTTCGTTGAAATGCAAGAATTGGAATATTTCAGTAGTTTTTTTGTTGTGGTTTACCTTGTCACAGTTACATTCTCTTGATTTTTCAAAGTTCATTTTTGGATTTATTTCATTGAAATGCAAGAGTTGGAATATTTCAGTAGTTTTCTTTCGTGGTTTACCTTGTCACAGTTAAATTCTATTGATATTTCAAAGTTCACTTTGGATTTCTTTCAATGAAATGCAAGAGCTGGAATATTTCACTGGTGTTTTGTCGTGGTTTACCTTGTCAAAGTTACAGTCTCTTGATTTTTCAAAGTTCATTTTGGATTTTTTTCGTTGAAATTCAAGAGTTGGAATATTTCAGTAGTGTTTTTTTCATGGTTTAACGTGTCATATTTACATTCTCTTGATTTTTCAAAGTTCATTTTAAATTTTTTTTGTTGAAAAGCAAGTGTTGGAATATTTCAGTAGTGTTTTGTTGTGGTTTACCGTGTCAAAGTTACATTCTCTTGATTTTTCAAAGTTCATTTTTGATTTCTTACATTGAAATACAAGAGTTTGAATTTTTCAGCAGGTTTCTGCTGTGGTTGACCGTGTCAAAGTTACACTCTCTTTATTTTTCAAGTAAAGTTATGAATTTTTTTCGCTTAAATGTTAGATATAAAAATGTTCAGTTGTTTTTTGTTGTGTTTTAACTTTTAAAAGTTGTACTCTCTTGATTTTCAAAGTTAATTTATGAATTTCTTTCGTTTAAATAAAAGAGTTGGAACATTTCAGTTGTGTTTTGTTGTGGTTTACCTTGTCACAGTTACACTCTTGATTTTCGAAGTTCAATATTGAATTTCTTTCATTGGTATGAAAGAGTTTGAATAGTTCAGTAATTTTTTGTCGTGGTTTATATTTTCAAAGTTATATTATCTTAATTTTTAAAAGTTTATTTTTTAATTTATTTCATTGATATTCAAGAGTTGGAATATTCCAGTTTTGTTACGTCGTGGTTTACGTTGTCACATTTACACTCTCTTGATTTTTCAAAGTTCATTTTGAATTTATTTCGTTGAAATGCAAGAGTTGGAATATTTCAGTAGTGTTCTGTCGTGGTTTACTTTGTCACAGTTACACTCTTTTGATTTTTCAAAGTTCATTTTTGAATTTTCTTTCATTTAAATACAAGAGTTGGAATATTTCAGTAGTGTTCTGTCGTGGTTTACCTTGTCACAGTTACATTCTCTTGATTTTTCAAAGTTCTTTTTTGAATTTCTTTCATTGAAATGCAAGAGTTGGAATATTTCAGTTGTGTTTTGTGGTGGTTTACCTTGTCACAGTTACACTCTCTTGATTTTTCAAAGTTCATTTTGAATTTCTTTTGTTGAAATGCAAGAGTTGGAATATTTCAGTAGTGTTTTGTGGTGGTTTACATTGCCACAGTTACATTCTCTTGATTTTTCCAAGTTCATTTGAATTTCTTTCGTTGAAATGCAAGAGTTGGAATATTACACTAGTGTTTTGTCGTGGTTTACCTTGTCACAGTTACATTCTCTTGATTTTTCAAAGTTCATTTTAAATTTATTTCGCTGAAATGCAAGAGATGGAATATTTCAGTAGTGTTTTGTTGTTGTCTACCATGTCACAGTTACATTCTCTTGATTTTTCATTGTTCATTTTTGGATTTTTTTCGTTGAAATGCAAGAGTTGGAATATTTCAGTAGTGTTTTGTTGGGGTTTACCTTGTCACAGTTACATTCTCTCGATTTTTCAAAATTCTTTTTTGGATTTCTTTCATTGAAATGCGAGAGTTAGAATATTTCACCAGCGTTTTGTCGGGTTTACCTTGTCACAGTTACATTCTCTTGATTTTTCAAAGTTCATTTTGAATTTCTTTCGTTGAAATGCAAGAGTTGGAATATTTCAGTAGTGTTTTGTCATGGTTTACCCTGTCACATCTACATTATCTTGATTTTTCAAAGTTTATTTTGGATTTTTTTCTCTGAATGCAAAAGTTGTAATATTTCAGTAGTGTTTTTGTCGTGGTTTAATGTTTCACAGTTACATTCTCTTGATGTTTCAAAGTTTATTTTTGGATTTCTTTCATTGAAGTGTAAGAGTTGGAATATTTCAGTAGTGTTCCGTCATTGTTTACTTTGTCACGGTTACATTCTCTTGATTTTTCAAAGTTCGTTTTGAATTTATTTCGTTGAAATGCAAGAGTTGGAATATTTCAGTAGTGTTTTGTCGTGGTTTACATTGTCACAGTTAAACGCGCGCTTAGTGTTTCATCGTAGTTTACCTTGCCACAGTTACATTCTCTTGATGTTTCAAAGTTCATTTTGAATTTCTTTCCTTGAAATGCAAGAGTTGGAATATTTCGGTAGTGTTTTGTCGTGGTTTGCCTTGTCACAGTTTTATTCTCTTGATTTTTCAAAGTTCACTTTTGGATTTCTTTCGTTGAAATGCAAGAATTGGAATATTTCAGTAGCGTTTTGTCGTGGTTTACCTTGTCACAGTTACATTATCTTGATTTTTCAAAGTTCATTTTGAATTTCTTTCGTTGAAATGTAAGAGTTTGAATATTTCAGTAGTGTTTTGTTGTGGTCTACCTTGTCACAGTTACATTCTCTTGATTTTTCAAAGTTCATTTTTGGATTTCTTTCATTGAAATGCAAGAGTTGGAATATTTCAGTAGTGCTTCGTCGTGTTTTATCTTGTCACAATTACATTCTCTTGATTTTTCAAAGTTCTTTTGAATTTCTTTAATTGAAATGCAAGAGTTGGAATATTTCAGTAGTGTTTTGTTGTGTTTTACCTTGTCACAGTTACATTCTCTTGATTTTTAAAAGTTAATTTTGAATTTCTTTCTTTGAAATGAAAGAGTTGGAATATTTAATTAGTGTTTGGTTGTGGTGTACCTTGTCACAGTTACATTCTCTTGATTTTTTCAAAGTTCATTTTTGGATTTCTTTCATTGAAATGCAAGAGTTGGAATATTTCAGTAGTGCTTCGTCGTGTTTTATCTTGTCACAGTTACATTCTCTTGATTTTTCAAAGTTCATTTTGAATTTCTTTCATTGAAATGCAAGATTTGGAATATTTCAGTTAGGATCTTTCTTGGTTTACGTTGTCAGAGTTATACTCTCTAGATTTTTCAAAGTTCATTTTTGAATTTCTTTCATTGAAATGCAAGAGTTGGAATCTTTCAGAAGTGTTTCGACATGGTTTACCTTGTCACACTTACAGTCTCTTTATTTTTCAAAATTCATTTGAATTTCTGTCGTTGAAATGCCAGATTATGAATGTTATAGTAGTTTTTCGTCGGGGTTTATATTGTCAAACTCACACTCGCTTGAATTTTAAAAGTTCATTTTAAATTTATTTAACTGAAACGCAAGAGATGATATATTTAACTAGTGTGTTGTGGTGTTTCACATTTTCATAGTTATATTTTATTGATTTTTCAAAGTTTATTTGGATTTATTTCATTGAAATGCAAGAGTTGGAGTATTTCAGTACTGTTTTGTCGGGGTTTACCCTGTCATACTTACAATCTCTTGATTATTCAATGTTCGTTTTTGTATTTGTTTCATTGAAATGCAAAAGTTGGAACATTTCAGTAGTGTTCTGTCGTGGTTTGCCTTGTCACAGTTACATTCTCTTGATTTTTCAAGTTCATTTTGAATTCCTTTCGTTGAAATGTAAGAGTTGGAATATTTCAGTAGTGTTTTGTTGTGGTCTACCTTGTCACAGTTACATTCTCTTTATTTTTCAAAGTTCATTTTTGTATTTCTTTCTTTGAAATGCAAGAGTTGGAATTTTTCAGTAGTGTTTTGTTGTGGTCTACCTTGTCAGAGTTACATTCTCTTGATTTTTCAAAGTTCATTTTTGGATTTCTTTCATTGAAATGCAAGAGTTGGAATATTTCAGTAGTGCTTCGTCGTGTTTTATCTTGTCACAGTTACATTCTCTTGATTTTTCAAAGTTCATTTTGATTTTGTTTCGTTGAAATGCAAGAGTTGGAATATTTCAGTAGTGCTTCGTCGCGGTTAACCTTGTCACATTTACATTCTCTTGATTTTTCAAAGTTCATTTTTGGATTTCTTTCATTGAAATGCAAGAATTGGAATATTTCAGTAGTGTTCTGTCATGGTTTACTTTGTCACGGTTACATTCTTTTGATTTTTTAAAGTTCATTTTGAATTTCTTTCTTTGAAATGCAAGAGTTGGAATATTTCAGTAGTGTTTTGTCGTGGTTTACCTTGTCACAGTTAAACGCGCGCGTAGTGTTTCGTCGTAGTTTACCTTGTCACAGTTACATTCTCTTGATTTTTCAAAGTTCATTTTGAATTTCTTTCGTTGAAATGCAAGAGTTAGAATATTTCAGTAGTTTTTTGTCGTGGTTTGCCTTGTCACAGTTAAATTCTCTTGATTTTTCAAAGTTCATTTTGGATTTTTTTTTTCTTTGAAAGGCAACAGTTGGAATATTTCAGTAGTGTTTTGTCGTGGTTTACTGTGTCACAGTTACATTCTCTTGATTTTCCAAAGTTCATTTTGGATTTTTTTCCTTGAAATGCGGGAATTGGAATATTTCAGTTGTGTTTTGTTGGGATTTACTGTGTCACAGTTACACTATTTTGATTTTTCAAACTTCATTTTTGAATTTATTTCACTGAAATGCAAGAGTTGGAATATTTCAGTTGTGTTTTGTTGTGGTTTACCTTGTCACAGTTAAACTCTCTTGATTTTTCAAAGTTCATTTTTGAATTTCTTCTATTGAAATGCAAGAGTTGGAATATTTCAGTAGTGTTCTTTCGTGGTTTACCTTATCAGAGTTACATTATCTTGATTTTTCAAAGTTCATTTTTGAATTTATTTCATTGAAATGCAAGAGTTGGAATCTTTCAGTAGTGTTTTCTCGTGGTTTGCCTTGTCACAGTTACACTCTCTTGATTTTTCAAAGTTCATTTTAAATTTCTTTCGTTGAAATGCAAGAGATGGAATATTTCAGTAGTGTTTTGTGGTGGTTTACATTGTCACACTTACATTCTCTTTAATTTTCAAAATTCATTTGAATTTCTTTCGTTGAAATGCAAGAGTTGGAATGTTACAGTAGTTTTTCGTCGGGGTTTATATTGTCAAACTCACACTCTCGTGTATTTTTACGGTTTATATGTAATTCAGTTCACAGAACCTAACGAGATTATATGTTTAACTAGTTTGCGGTCGTTTTTCATCTTTTTAAAGTTATATTCCACTATTATTTCAATGTTCATTTGGTTATATTTAAATTAAACTATAGAAACGGAATCTTTCAGGAATGTTTTGTCAGGGTTTGAATTGTCACAATTATAATCTTTTTATTATTCAAATTTAAGTTCTGGATTTGTTTAATTTAAATAAAAGAGTTTGAATATTTCAGTAGTGTTTTTTCGTGGTTTGCCTTGTCACAGTTAAAATCTCTTGATTTTTCAAAGTTCACTTTGGATTTCTTTCATTGAAATGCAAGAGTTGGAATATTTCACTGGTGTTTTGTCGTGGTTTACCTTGTCACAGTTACATTCTCTTGATTTTTCAAAGTTCATTTTGAATTTCTTTCGTTGAAATGCACGAATTGGAATATTTCAGTAGTTTTTTTGTTGTGGTTTACCTTGTCACAGTTACATTCTCTTGATTTTTCAAAGTTCATTTTTGGATTTATTTCATTGAAATGCAAGAGTTGGAATATTTCAGTAGTGTTCTTTCGTGGTTTACCTAGTCACAGTTAAATTCTATTGATTTTTCAAAGTTCACTTTGGATTTCTCTCAATGAAATGCAAGAGTTGGAATATTTCACTGGTGTTTTGTCGTGGTTTACCTTGTCACAGTTACAATCTCTTGATTTTTCAAAGTTCATTTTGGATTTTTTTCGTTGAAATGCAAGAGTTGGAATATTTCAGTAGTGTTTTTTTCATGGTTTAACGTGTCATAGTTACATTCTCTTGATTTTTCAAAGTTCATTTTAAATTTTTTTCATTGAAAAGCAAGAGTTGGAATATTTCAGTAGTGGTTGGTTGTGGTTTACCTTGTCACAGTTACATTCTCTTGATTTTTCAAAGTTCATTTTGGATTTTTTTTGTTGAAATGCAAGAGTTGGAATATTTCAGTAGTGTTTTTTCGTGGTTTACAGTGTACCAGTGATCTTCTCTTGATTTTTAAAAGATTATTTTTGGATTCATTACATTGAAAAACAAGAGCTGGGATTTTTTATCAGTGTTTTGTGGGGGTTTACCTTGTCACAGTTACACTCTCTTGATTTTTCAAAGTTCATTTTTGGATTTCTTTCGCTGAAATGCAAGAGTTGGAATTTTTTAGTTGTGTTTTGTTGGGGTTTACCTTGTCACAGTTACATTCTCTTGATTTTTCAAAGTTCATTTTTGAATTTATTTCGTTTAAAAGTTAGAGTTAGAATTTTTCAGTTGTGTTTTGTTGGGGTTTACATTTTAAAAGTTGAACTCTCTTGATTTTCAAAGTTAATTTTTGAATTTTCTTTAATTTGAATGAAAGATTTGGACTAGTTCAGTAATGTTTTACCGAGATTTAACTTGTCAAAGTTACATTCTCTTGATTTTTCAAAGTTCATTTTTGAATTTTTTTCATTGAAATGCAAGAGTTGGAATATTTCAGTAGTGTTTTGTTGTGGTTTACCTTGTCACAGTTACACTCTCTTGATTTTTCAAAGTTCATTTTTGAATTTCTTTCGTTGAAATGCAAGAGTTGGAATATTTCAGTAGTGCTCTGTCGTGGTTTACCTTGTTGCAGTTACACTCTCTTGATTTTTTAAAGTTCATTTTTGAATTTCTTTCATTGAAATGCAAGAGTTGGAATATTTCAGTAGTGTTTTGTCGTGGTTTACCTTTTCAAAGTTATATTCTCTTGATTTTTCAAAGCTCATTTTTGGATTTATTTCATTGAAGAGCAAGAGTTGGTATATTTCAGTAGTGTTTTGTCGTGGTTTACCTTGTCACAGTTACACTCCTTTGATTTTTCAAAGTTCATTTTGAATTTCTTTTGTTGAAATGCAAGAGTTGGAATATTTCAGTAGTGTTTTGTGGTGGTTTACATTGCCACAGTTACATTTTTTTGATTTTTCCAAGTTCATTTAAATTTCTGTTTCTGAAATACAACATTTGGAATGTTACAGTAGTGTTTTGTCATGGTTTACCTTGTCAAACTCACATTCTCTTGATTTTTCAAAGTTTATTTTAAATTCATATCGCTGAAATGCAAGAGATGGAATATTTCAGTAGTGTTTTGTTGTTGTCTACCATGTCATAGTTACATTCTCTTGATTTTTCAAAGTTCATTTTTGGATTTTTTTCGTTGAAATGCAAAAGTTGGAATATTTCAGTAGTGTTTTATCGTGGTTTGCCGTGTCAGAGTTACATTCTCTTGTTTTTTCAAATTTTATTTTTAATTTCCTTTGTTGAATTTCAAGAACTGGAATATTTCAGTAGTTTTTTGTTGTAGTTCATCTTGTCACAATTAAATTATCTCGATTTTCCAAAATTATGTTTTGTATTTATTTAATTTAAATGCAAGATTTAGAATATTTCACAAGAGCTTTGTCGTGGTTTACATTTTCAGAGCTAAATTCTCTTGATTTTTCGAAGTTAATTTTGGATTTTTTTTTTCTTTGAAATGCAAGAGTTTGAATATTTCAGTAGTGTTTTTGTTGGGGTTTAACGTTTCACAGTTAAATTATCTTGGTGTTTCAAAGTTCATTTTAATTTATTTTTCATTTAAATGAAAATTTTTAAATATTTCAGTAGTGTGTTTGTCTTGGTAAAAAGTGTCACAATTACATTCTCTTGATTTTTCAAAGTTCATTTGAATTTCTTTCATTGAAACGCAAAAGTTGGAATATTTCAGTAGTGTTTGGTTGTGGTTTACCTTGTCATAGTTAGATTCTCTTGATTTTTTAAAGTTCATTTTGAATATCTTTCATTGAAATTCAAGAATTGGAATGTTTCAGTAGTGTTTTTCTGTTTTTTGCCTTTTCAGAGTTAAATTTTCGTCATTTTCCAAAGTTCATTTTTGGGTTTCTTACATTGAAATGAAAGAATTGAAATACTTCAATATTGTTTCGTTGTGGTCTACCTTGTCAGAGTTAGATTCTCTTGATTTTTCAAAGTTAATTTTGAATTTGTTTCGTTGAAATGCAAGAGCTGGAATATTTCAGTAGAGCTTCGTCGTGGTTTACCTTGTCACAATTACATTCTCTTGATTTTTCAAAGTTCATTTTTGGATTTCTTTCATTGAAATGCAAGAATTGGAATATTTCAGTAGTGTTCTGTCATGGTTTTCTTTGTCACGGTTACATTCTCTTGATTTTTCAAAGTTCATTTTGAATTTCATTCGTTGAAATGCAAGAGTTGGAATATTTCAGTAGTGTTTTGTCGTGTTTTACCTTGTCACAGTTACACGTGCGCGTAGTGTTTCGTCTTGGTTTACCTTGTCACAGTTACATTCTCTTGATGTTTCAAAGTTCATTTTGAATTTCTTTCCTTGAAATGCAAGAGTTGGAATATTTCAGTTGTGTTTTGTTGTGGCTTACTTTGTCACAGTTACACTCTCTTGATTTTTCAAAGTTCATTTTTGAATTTCTTTCGTTGAAATGCAAGAGTTGGAATATTTCAGTAGTGTTCTGTCGTGGTTTACCTTGTCACAGTTACATTCTCTTGATTTTTCAAAGTTCATTTTTGAATTTCATTCATTGAACTGCAAGAATTGAAATATTTCAGTAGTGTTTTGTCGTGGTTTACCTTGTCACAGTTACACGTGCGCGTAGTGTTTCGTCGTGGTTTACATTGTCACAGTTACATTCTCTTGATGTTTCAAAGTTTATTTTGAATTTATCTCCTTGAAATGCAAGAGTTGGAATATTACAGTAGTGTTTTGTCGTGGTTCGCCGTGTCACAGTTACATTCTCTTGATTTTCAAAAGTTCATTTTGGATTTTTTTTTTCGTTGAAATGCAAGAGTTAGAATATTTCAGTAGTGTTTTGTCGTGGTTTACGTGTCACAGTTACATTCTCTTGATTTTTCAAAGTTCATTTTGAATTTCTTTCCTTGAAATGCAAGAATAGGAATATTTCAGTAGTGTTTTGTTGGGGTTTACCTTGTCAGAGTTACATTCTCTTGAATTTTCAAAGTTCAATTTTGGATTTCTTTCGTTGAAATGCAAGAATTGGAATATTTGAGTCGTGTTTTGTTGTGGTTTACCTTGTCACAGTTACACTCTCTTTATTTTTCAAAGTTCATTTTAAAATTCTTTCGTTGAAATGCAAGAGTTGGAATATTTCAGTAGTGTTTTGTGGTGGTTTGCATTGTCACTTACATTCTCTTGATTTTTCAAAGTTTATTAGAATTTCTTTCGTTGAAATACAAGAGTTGGAATATTTCAGTAGTTTTTCGTGATGGTTTACATTGTCACAGTTACATTCTCTTGAATTTTAAAAGTTTATTTTGAATTTATTTTGCTGAAATGCAAAAGATGGAATGTTTCCGTAATATTTTGTACGGCTTTTTCTTGTATCAGTTACAAGCTCTTGATTTTTCAATGCTCATTTTTGAATTTCTTTCACTAATATGCAAGAATTAAAATTTTTCAGTAGTGTTTAGTCGGGATTTGCTTTGTCACAGTTACACACTTTGGATTTTTCAAAGTTTATTTTGAATTTCTTTCCTTGAAATGCAAGAATTGGAATATTTCAGTAGTGTTTTGTTGGGGTTTACATTGTCACACTTACATTCTCTTGATTTTTCAAAGTTCATTTGAATTTCTTTCGTTGAAATGCAAGAGTTGGAATATTACACTAGTGTTTCGTCGCTGTTTACCTTGTCACAGTTACATTCTCTTGATTTTTCAAAGTTCATTTTAAATTTATTTCACTGAAATGCAAGAGTTGGGATATTTCAGTAGTGTTTTGTTGTTGTCTACCATGTCACAGTTACATTCTCTTGATTTTTCAAAGTTCATTTTTGGATTTCTTACGTTGAAATGCAAAAGTTGGAATATTTTATTAGGGCTTTATCGTGGTTTACCGTGTCACAGTTACACTCTCTTGATTTTTCAAAGTTCATTTTAGATTTATTTTGTTGAAATGCAAGAATTGGAATATTTCAGTAGTTTTTTGTTGTGGTTTAACTTCTCAAATTTACATTATCTCGATTTTTCAAAATTCATTTTTGGATTTCTTTAATTGAAATGCGAGAGTTATAATATTTAACCAGCTTTCTGTCAGGTTTAACTTGTCACAATTACATTCTCTTGATTTTTCAAAGTTCATTTTGAATTTCTTTCGTTGAAATGCAAGAATTAGAATATTTCAGTAGTATTTTGTTGTGGTTCACTTTGTCACAGTTACATTCTCTTGATTTTTCGAATTTAATTTTGGATTTTTTTCTTTGAAATGCAAAAGTTGTAATATTTCAGTAGTGTTTTTGTTGTGGTTTAACTTGTCACAGTTACATTCTCTTGGTGTTTTAAAGTTCATTTTTGGATTTCTTTCGTTAAAATGCAAAAGTTGGAATATTTCAGTAGTGTTCTGTCATGGTTTACTTTGTCACGGTTACATTCTCTTGATTTTTCAAAGTTCATTTTGAATTTCTTTCGTTGAAATGCAAGAGTTGGAATATTTCAGTAGTGTTTTGTCGTGGTTTACATTGTCACAGTTAAACGCGCGCGTAGTGTTTCATCGTAGTTTACCTTGCCACAGTTACATTCTCTTGATGTTTCAAAGTTCATTTTGAATTTCTTTCCTTGAAATGCAAGAGTTGGAATATTTCGGTAGTGTTTTGTCGTGGTTTGCCTTGTCACAGTTTTATTCTCTTGATTTTTCAAAGTTCATTTTTGGATTTCTTTCGTTGAAATGCAAGAATTGGAATATTTCAGTAGCGTTTTGTCGTGGTTTACCTTGTCACAGTTAGATTCTCTTGATTTTTCAAAGTTCATTTTGAATATCTTTCATTGAAATTTAAGAATTGGAATGTTTCAGTAGTGTTTTGTTGTGGTCTACCTTGTCAGAGTTACATTTTCTTGATTTTTCAAAGTTCATTTTTGGATTTCTTTCATTGAAATGCAAGAGTTGGAATATTTCAGTAGTGCCTCGCCGTGTTTTATCTTGTCACAATTACATTCTCTTGATTTTTCAAAGTTCTTTTGAATTTCTTTAATTGAAATGCAAGAGTTGGAATATTTCAGTAGTGTTTGGTTGTGGTTTACCTTGTCACAGTTACATTATCTTGATTTTTCAAAGTTCATTTTGAATTTCTTTCGTTGAAATGTAAGAGTTGGAATATTTCAGAAGTGTTTTGTTGTGGTCTACCTTGTCACAGTTACATTCTCTTGATTTTTTCAAAGTTCATTTTTGGATTTCTTTCATTGAAATGCAAGAGTTGGAATATTTCAGTAGTGCTTCTTCGTGTTTTATCTTGTCACAGTTACATTCTCTTGATTTTTCAAAGTTCATTTTGAATTTCTTTCATTGAAATGCAAGAGTTGGAATATTTCAGTTGGGATTTGTCTTGGTTAACCTTGTCAGAGTTATACTCTCTAGATTTTTCAAAGTTCATTTTTTGAATTTCTTTCGTAGAAATGCAATATTTGGAATATTTAAGTATTTTCTCCCGTTGTTTGAATTGTCACAGTTAATCTCTCTTTATTTTCCAAAGTTCATTTTTGAATTTCTTTCGTTGAAATGCAAGAGTATGAATGATATAGTAGTTTTTCGTCGGGGTTTATAGGGTCAAACTTACACTCGCTTGAATTTTCAAGGTTCATTTTAAATTCATGTCGATGAAACGCAAGAGATGATATGTTTAACTAGTGTTTTGTGGTGTTTTACATTTTCATAGTTATATTATATTGATTTTTGAAAGTTCATTTGAATTTCTTTCATTGAAATGCAAGAGTTGGAATATTTCAGTAATATTTTGTCGTGGTTTACCCTGTCATAGTTACATTCTTTTGATTTTTCAAAGTTCATTTCTGGATTTCTTTCATTGAAATGCAAGAGTTGGAACATTTCAGTAGTGTTTTGTCGTGGTTTGCCTTGTCACAGTTACATTCTCTTGATTTTTCAAGTTCATTTTGAATTCCTTTCGTTGAAATGTAAGAGTTGGAATATTTCAGTAGTGTTTTGTTGTGGTCTACCTTGTCACAGTTACATTCTCTTTATTTTTCAAAGTTCATTTTTGGATTTCTTTCAATGAAATGCAAGAGTTGGAATATTTCAGTAGTGTTTGGTTGTGTTTTACCTTGTCATAGTTACATTCTCTTTATTTTTCAAAGTTCATTTTGGATTTCTTTCATTGAAATTTAAGAATTGTAATGTTTCAGTAGTGTTTTGTTCTTGTATACCTTGTCAGAGTTACATTTTCTTCATTTTTCAAAGTTCATTTTTGGATTTCTTTCATTGAAATGCAAGAGTTGGAATATTTCAGTAGTGCTTTGTTGTGGTTTATCTTGTCACAGTTACATTCTCTTGATTTTTCAAAGTTCATTTTGATTTTGTTTCGTTGAAATGCAAGAGTTGGAATATTTCAGTAGTGCTTCGTCGCGGTTAACCTTGTCACATTTACATTCTCTTGATTTTTCAAAGTTCATTTTTGGATTTCTTTCATTGAAATGCAAGAATTGGAATATTTCAGTAGTGTTCTGTCATGGTTTACTTTGTCACGGTTACATTCTTTTGATTTTTCAAAGTTCATTTTGAATTTCTTTCGTTGAAATGCAAGAGTTGGAATATTTCAGTAGTGTTTTGTCGTGGTTTACCTTGTCACAGTTACACGTGCGCTTAGTGTTTCGTCGTGGTTTACCTTGTCACAGTTTCATTCTCTTGATGTTTCAAAGTTCATTTTGAATTTCTTTCCTTGAAATACAAGAATTGGAATATTTCAGTAGTGTTTTTTCGTGGTTTACCGTGTCAGAATTAAATTCTATTGATTTTTCATAGTTCATTTTGGATTTTTTTTTTCGTTGAAAGGCAACAGTTAGAATATTTCAGTAGTATTTTGTCGTGGTTTACTGTGTCACAGGCAAACTCTTTTTGTGTTCCAAAGTTCCTTTTTGATGTCATTCCTTGATATGCGGGAATTAGAGTTTGTCAGTAGTGTTTTGTTGTGGTTTACCGTGTAACAGTTATACTCTTGTGATTTTTAAAACTTCATTTTTGGATTTGTTTCACTAAAAAGCAAGAGTTGGAATATTTCAGTTGTGTTTTGTTGTGGTTTACCTTGTCACAGTTACACTCTCTTGATTTTTCAAAGTTCATTTTTGAATTTCTTTTATTGAAATGCAAGAGTTGGAATATTTCAGTAGTGTTCTATCGTGGTTTACCTTGTCACAGTTATATTCTCTTGATTTTTCAAAGTTCATTTTTGAATTTCTTTCATTGAAATGCAAGAGTTGGAATATTTCAGTATTGTTCTCTCGTGGTTTACCTTGTCACAGTTACACTCTCTTGATTTTTCAAAGTTCATTTTAAATTTATTTCCTTGAAATGCAAGAGTTGGATTATTTCAGTAGTGTTTTGTGGTGGTTTACAGTGTCAAACTTAAATTCCCTTGATTTTTCAAAATTCATTTGAATCTCTTTAGTTGAAATGGCAGATTAGGAATGATACAGATCTGTTTCGTCGTGCTTTATAGTGTCAAAGTCACACTCCCTTAATTTTTTAAGGTTTATTTTAATTTCATTTCACTTAAACGACAGAGTTGATATTTTTCACTAGTTTGCTGTCTTGTTTTCCCTTTCATTAGTTACACTCTATTGATTTTTAAAATTTCATTTGAATTTCTTTAATTGAAACGCAAGAGTTGGAATATTTCAGTAATGTTTTGTCGTGGTTTACCTTGTCACAGTTAAAATCTCTTGATTTTTCAAAGTTCACTTTGGATTTCTTTCATTGAAATGCAAGAGTTGGAATATTTCACTGGTGTTTTGTCGTGGTTTACCTTGTCACAGTTACATTCTCTTGATTTTTCAAAGTTCATTTTGAATTTCTTTCGTTGAAATGCAAGAATTGGAATATTTCAGTAGTTTTTTTGTTGTGGTTTACCTTGTCACAGTTACATTCTCTTGATTTTTCAAAGTTCATTTTTGGATTTATTTCATTGAAATGCAAGAGTTGGAATATTTCAGTAGTGTTCTTTCGTGGTTTACCTAGTCACAGTTAAATTCTATTGATTTTTCAAAGTTCACTTTGGATTTCTTTCAATGAAATGCAAGAGTTGGAATATTTCACTGGTGTTTTGTCGTGGTTTACCTTGTCACAGTTACAATCTCTTGATTTTTCAAAGTTCATTTTGGATTTTTTTCGTTGAAATGCAAGAGTTGGAATATTTCAGTAGTGTTTTTTTCATGGTTTAACGTGTCATAGTTACATTCTCTTGATTTTTCAAAGTTCATTTTAAATTTTTTTCGTTGAAAAGCAAGAGTTGGAATATTTCAGTAGTGTTTGGTTGTGGTTTACCTTGTCACAGTTACATTCTCTTGATTTTTCAAAGTTCATTTTGGATTTTTTTTTGTTGAAATGCAAGAGTTGGAATATTTCAGTAGTGTTTTGTCGTGGTTTTCATTTTCACAGTTATCGTCTCTTCATTTTTCAAAGATTATTTTTGGATTCCTTATATTGAAATGCAAGAGCTGGAATTTTTTATCTGGGCTTTGTTGGGGTTTACATTGTCACAGTTACACTCTCTTGATTTTTCAAAGTTCATTTATGAATTTCTTTCGCTGAAATGCAAGAGTTGGAATTTTTTAGTAGTGTTTTGTTGGGGTTTACCTTGTCACAGTTACATTCTTTTGATTTTTCAAAGTTCATTTTTGAATTTATTTCGCTGAAAAGTTAGAATTATAATATTTAAGTTGTGTATTGTCAGGTTTTAACTTGTCACAGTTACACTCTCTTGATTTTTCAAAGTTCATTTTTGAATTTTCTTTCGTTTAAATGAAAGAGTTGGAATAGTTCAGTAGTGTTCTGTCGTGGTTTACCTTGTTGCAGTTACATTCTTTTGATTTTTCAAAGTTTATTTTTGAATTTCTTTCATTGAAATGCAAGAGTTGGAATATTTCAGTAGTGTTTTATCGTGGTTTACCTTGTCAAAGTTACATTCTCTTGATTTTTCAAAGCTCATTTTTGAATTTCTTTCATTGAAAAGCAAGAGTTGGTATATTTCAGTAGTGTTTTGTCGTGGTTTACCTCGTCACAGCTGCACTGTTTTGAATTTTCAAAGTTCATTTTGAATTTATTTCGTGGAAATGCGATATCTTTAATATTTCGTAATGGTTCAATCGAGGTCTAACGTTTAACTCTGAAAGTTCTTTTATTTTAAAATATTAATTTGATTTTATGTCGCTGAAATACCACATTATGAATGTTACACTATTGGTTTGTTATTCTTTATCTTTTCAAACTCAAATTATCTTGATTTTTCAAAGTTTATATTAAATTCATATCGCTGAAATGCAAGAGATGGAATATTTCAGTAGTGTTTTGTTGTTGTCTACCATGTCAGTGTTACATTCTCTTGATTTTTCAAGTTCATTTTTGGATTTCTTTCGTTGAAATGCAAGAGTTGGAATATTTCAGTAGTGTTATATCGTGTTTTACCGTGTCACAGTTACATTCTCTTGATTTTTCAAAGTTCATTTTTGAATTTCTTTCTTTGAAATGCACGAGTTGGAATATTTCAGTAGTTTTTTGTTGTGGTTCATCGTGTAACAGTTACATTTTCTCTATATTTTAAAGTTCATTTTTGTATAATTTTCATTTAAATTCAAGATTTAGAATATTTCACCATAACTGTGTCGGGTTTACCTTGTCAAATTTACATTATTATAATTTGTCGTAGGTCATTTGTGGTTTCTTTAGTTGAAGTGAAAGAATTAGAATATTTAACTAGCATTTCGTTGTGATCTTACGTTAGACAGCTACACTCTGTTGATTTTTCAAGGTTCATTTTGTATTTCTTTGTTTAAGTGCAAGAGTTGGAATATTTCAGTAGTGTTTTTGTCGTGATTTAACGTGTCAAAGTTACATTCTCTTGATTTTACAAAGTTCATTTTAAATTTTTTTCGTTGAAATGCAAAAGTTTGAATATTTCAGTAGTGTTTTTGTCGTGGTTTAACGTGTCACAGTTACATTCTCTTGATTTTTCAAAGTTCATTTGAATTTCTTTCATTTAAATGCAAGAGTTGGAATATTTCAGTAGTGTTTGGTTGTGGTTTACCTTGTCGCAGTTACATTCTTTTGATTTTTCAAAGTTCATTTTGAATTTCTTTCGTTGAAATTTAAGAATTGGAATGTTTCAGTAGTGTTTTGTTGTGGTCTACCTTTTCACAGTTACATTTTCTTCATTTTTCAAAGTTCATTTTTGGATTTCTTTCATTGAAATGCAAGAGTTGGAATACTTCAGTAGTGATTCGTCGTGTTCTACCTTGTCACAGTTACATTCTCTTGATTTTTGAAAGTTCATTTTGAATTTGTTTCGTTGAAATGTAAGAGTTAAAATATTTCAGTAGTGGTTCGTTGTGATTTACCGTGTCACAGTTACATTCGCTTGATTTTTCAAAGTTTATTTTTTGATTTCTTTCATTGAAGTGCAAGAATTGAAATATTTCATTAGTGTTATCTCGTTGTTTACTTTTTCATGGTTACATTCTCTTGATTTTTAAAAGTCCATTTTTAATTTCTTTCGTTGAAATGCAAGAATTGGAATATATCAGTAGTGTTTTTTCGTGTTTTACCTTGTCACAGTTACACCTGCACTTAGTGTGTTGTCGTGATTTACATTGTCAGAGTTACTTTCTCTAGATTTTTCAAAGTTCATTTTGGGTTTCTCTCATTGATATGCAAGAATTGGAATATTTCAGTAGTGTTTTGTCGTGATTTACCTTGTCACAGTTACATTCTCTTGATTTTTCAAAGTTTATTTTTGAATTTCTTTCATTGAAATGCAAGAGTTGGAATATTTCAGTAGTGTTCTATCGTGGTTTACTTTTTCACAGTTATACTCTCTTAATTTTTTAAGGTTCATTTTGAATTTCTTTCATTGAACGGCAAGAGTTGGAATATTTCGTAGTGTTTTGTCGTGGTTTACCTTGTCACAGTTACACGTGCGCGTAGTGTTTCGTCGTGGTTTACCTTGTCACTGTTACATTCTCTTGATGTTTCAAAGTTCATTTTGAATTTCTTTCCTTGAAATGCAAGAGTTGGAATATTTCAGTAGTGTTTTGTCGTGGTTCGCCTTGTCAAAGTTACATTGTCTTGATTTTCCAAAGTTCATTTAGGATTTTTTTTTCGTTGAAAGGCAAGAGTTGGAATATTTCAGTATTGTTTTGTCGTGGTTTACTGTGTCACAGTTACATTCTCTTGATTTTTCAAAGTTCATTTTGAATTTCTTTCCTTGAAATGCAAGAATAGGAATATTTCAGTAGTGTTTTGTTGGGGTTTACCTTGTCAGAGTTACATTCTCTTGAATTTTCAAAGTTCAATTTTGGATTTCTTTCGTTGAAATGCAAGAATTGGAATATTTGAGTCGTGTTTTGTTGTGGTTTACCTTGTCACAGTTACACTCTCTTTATTTTTCAAAGTTCATTTTAAAATTCTTTCGTTGAAATGCAAGAGTTGGAATATTTCAGTAGTGTTTTGTGGTGGTTTGCATTGTCACTTACATTCTCTTGATTTTTCAAAGTTTATTAGAATTTCTTTTGTTGAAATGGAAGAGTTGGAATGTTACACTAATGTTTTGTCGTGGTTTACCTTGTCACAGTTACATTCTCTTGATTTTTCAAAGTTCATTTTAAATTTATTTTGCTGAAATGCAAGAGTTGGAATATTTCAGTAGTGTTTTGTCGTGGTTTACCCTGTCAAGTTACATTTTCTTGATTTTTCAAAGTTCTTTTTTGAATTTCTTTCGTTGAAATGCAAGAGTCGAAATATTTCAGGAATGTTTTGTCATGGTTTACTTTATCACAGTTACATTCTCTTGATTTTTCAAATTTCATTTTGAATTTACTTTGTTGAAATGCAAGAATTGGAATATTTCAGTAGTTTTTTGTTGTGGTTTACCTTGTCACAGTTACATTCTCTCGATTTTCCAAAGTTCATTTTTGGATATTTTCTTTGAAAAATCAAGAGAATGTAACTTTGACAAGTTAAACCACTAAAAAACACGAATTAAATATTCAAACTCCTTATTTTAAACGAAAAAAAAATCCAAAATTAAAGTTATAAAATCAATAGAATGTAACTGTGACACAGTAAAACATGACAAATTTCTACAGAAATTTTCCAGATCTTGCCTTTCAACGAAAAAAAATCCGAAATGAACTTTGGAAAATCAAGAGAATGTAACTGTGACAAGCAAACCACGACAAAACACTACTGAAATATTCCAACTCTTGCATTTCAAGGAAATAAATTCAAAATGAACTTTGAAACATAAAGAGAATGTAACTGTGACAAGGTAAACCACGACGAAACACAACTGAAATATTCCAACTCTTGCATTTCAACGAAAGAAATCCAAAAATGAACTTTTAAAAATCAGGAGAGTGTAACTGTGACAAGGTAAACCACGACAAAACACTACTGAAATATTCCATCTCTTGCATTTCAACGAAAGAAATTCAAAGTGAACTTTGAAAAATCAAGAGAATGTATAACTGTGACAAGGTAATCCACGACAAAACACTACTGAAATATTCCAACTCTTGCATTTCAACGAACGAAATTCAAAATGAACTTTGAAAAATCAAGAGAATGTAACCGTGACAAAGTAAACCAAGACAAAACCCTACTGAAATATTCCAATTCTTGCATTTCAATGAAAGAAATCCAAAAATGAACTTTGAAAAATCAAGAGAATGTAACTGTGACAAGGTAAACCACGACGAAGAACTACTGAAATATTTTAACTCTTAAATTTCAATAAAAAAAATTCAGATTTAATTTTTAAAAATCAAGAGAACCTAACTCTGACAAGGTAGACCATAACGAAGCACTACTGAAATATTGAAATTCTTGCATTTTAATGAAAGAAATCCAAAAATGAACTTTGAAAAATGAAGAAAATGTAACTGTGACAAGGTAGACCACAACAAAATACTACTGAAATATTCCAGCTCTTACGTTTCAACGAAAGAAACTCAAAATGAACTTTGAAAAATCAAGAGAATGTAACTGCGACAAGTTAGACCACAACGAAACACTACTGAAATATTCCAACTCTTGCATTTCAATGAAAGAAATTCAAATGAACTTTGAAAAATCAAGAAAATGTAACTGTGAAACGTTAAACCACGACAAAAACACTACTGAGATATTCCAACTTTTGCATTTCAACGAAAAAAAAATTAAAATAAACTTTAAAAAATCAAGAGAATGTAACTGTGAAAAATTAAACCCCAACAAAAACACTACTGAAATATTCAAACTCTTGCATTTCAACAAAAAAATAAAAAATTAACTTTGAAAAATCAAGAGAATGTAACTGTGACAAGGTAAACCACGACAAAACACTACTGAAATATTCCAACTCTTGCATTTCAACGAAAGAAATCCAAAAAAAAAATTTAAAAAATCAAGAGAGTGTAACTGTGACAAGGTAAACCACGACA
This sequence comes from Artemia sp. Qi Xiang Cuo, assembly GCF_049724085.1. Taxonomy (NCBI): domain Eukaryota; kingdom Metazoa; phylum Arthropoda; class Branchiopoda; order Anostraca; family Artemiidae; genus Artemia; species Artemia sp. Qi Xiang Cuo. Next base: position 16,679,544 of record NC_142803.1, read on the forward strand.
AAACACTACTGAAATAGTCCAACTCTTGCATTTCAACGAAAGAAATTCAAAATGAACTTTGAAATCTCAAGAGAGTGTAACTGTGACAAGGTAAACCATGACAAAACACTACTGAAATATTCCAACTCTTGTATTTTAATGAAACAAATTCAAAAAAGAACTTTGAAAAATCAATATAGTTTAACTCTGACAACGTAAACCACGAAACAACCCTACTGAAATATTCAAACTCTTGCATTTCAATGAAAGAAATTCAAAAATGAACTTTTAAAAATAATGAGAGTTTAACTGTGACAAGGTAAACCACAACAAAACCCAACTGAAGTATTCCAATTCTTGCATTTCAACAAAAGAAATCCAAAAATGAACTTTGAAAAATCAGAAGAATGTAACTGTGACACGGTAAACCCCAACAAAACACTACTGAAATATTCCAATTCTTGCATTTTAATGAAAGAAATTCAAAATGAACTTTGAAAAATCAAAATAATGTGACTGTGACAAGGTAAACCACGAAAGAACCCAAATGAAATATACAAAATCTTGCTTATCAACTAAAGAAAATCAATATTGAGCATTGAAAAATCAAAATAGTGTAACACTGAAACGATAAACCACGATAAAACGCTGCTGAAATATTAAAACTCTTGAATATCAATGAAAGAAATTAAATAATGAACTTTAAAAAATCGAAAGTGTGTAAGTGTGACAAGGTAAACCACAACAAAACACAACTGAAATATTCCAACTCTTGCATTTCAACGAAAAAAATCCAAAACTGCTTTGAAAAATCAAGAGAATGTAACTCTGACAAGGTAAACCCCAACAAAACACTACTGATATTCCAATTCTTGCATTTCAATAAAAGAAATCCAAAAATGAACTTTGAAAAATCAAGAGAGTGTAACTGTCACACGGTAAACCACGATAAAACACTACTGAAATATTCCAACTCTTGCATTTCAACGAAAAAAAAAACAAAATGAAATTTGGAAAATCAAGAGAATGTAACTGTGACAAGGCAAACCACGACAAAACACTACTGAAATATTCCAACTCTTGCATTTAAAGGAGAGAAATTCAAAATGAACTTTGAAACATCAAGAGAATGTAACACTGACAAGGTAAACCACGACGAAACACTACACGTACGTGTAACTGTGACAAGGTAAACCACGACAAAACACAACTGAAATTTACCAACTCTTGCATTTCAATGAAAGAAATTCAAAAAAGAACTTTGAAAAATCAAGAGAATGTAACTGTGACAAGGCAAACCACGATAGAACACTACTGAAATATTCCAACTTTTGCATTTCAATGAAAGATATTCAAAAATGAACTTTGAAAAATCAAGAGAGTGTAAGTGTGACAAGGTAAACCACAACAAAACACAACTGAAATATTCCAACTCTTGCATTTCAACGAAAGAAATCCAAAAATGAACTTTGAAAAATCAAGAGAATGTAACAGTGACAAGGTAAACCCCAACAAAACACTGCTGATATTCCAATTCTTGCATTTCAATAAAAGAAATTCAAAATGAACTTTGAAAAATCAAGAGAATGTAACTGTGACACGGTAAACCACTACAAAACACTACTGAAATATTCCAACTCTTGCATTCCAACGAAAAAAAAAACCAAAATGAACTTTGGAAAATCAAGAGAATGTAACTGTGACAAGGCAAATCACGACAAAACACTACTGAAATATTCTAACTCTTGCATTTCAAGGAAAGAAATTCAAAATGAAGTTTGAAACATCAAGAGAATGTAACTGTGACAAGGTAAACCACAACGAAACACTACGCGCATGTGTAACTGTGACAAGGTAAACCACGACAAAGCACTACTGAAGTATTCCAACTCTTGCATTTCAATGAAAGAAATCCAAAAATAAACTTTGAAAAATAAAAAGAGTGTAATTTTGACAAAGTAAACCACAACTAAACACTACTGAAATGTTCTAACTCTTGCTTTTCAGTGAAATAAACCCAAAAATGAACTTTGAAAAATCAAAAGAATGTAACTGTGACAAGATAAACCCCAACAAAACACTACTGAAATATTCCAAATCTCGCATTTCCATGAAAGAAATTCAAAATGAACTTTGAAAAATCAAGAGAGTGTAACTGTGACAAGGTAAACCACAACAAAACACAACTGAAATATTCCAACTCTTGCATTTCAACGAAAGTATTCCAAAAATGAACTTTGAAAAATCAAGAGAATGTAACTGTGACAAGGTAAACCCCAACAAAACACTGCTGATATTCCAATTCTTGCATTTCAATAAAAGAAATTCAAAATGAACTTTGAAAAATCAAGAGAATGTAACTGTGACACGGTAAACCACTAAAAAACACTACTGAAATATTCCAACTCTTGCATTTCAACGAAAAAAAAAATCCAAATTGAACTTTGGAAAATCAAGATAATGTAACTCTGACAAGGCAAATCCCGAAAGAACGCTACTGAAATATACCAACTCTTGCATTTCAATGAAAGAAATTCCAAATGAACTGTGAAACATAAAGAGAATATAACTTTGACAAGGTAAACCACGACAAAACACTACTAAAACATTCCAACTCTTTCATATCAATGAAAGAAATTAAATAATGAACTTTAAAAAATAAAGGGAGTGTAACTTTGACAAAGTAAACCACGACAAAACACAACTGAAATATTTCAACTCTTGCTTTTCAATGAAAGAAATCCAAAAATGAACTTTGAAAAATCAAGAAAATGTAACTGTGACAAGGTAAACCCCAACAAAACACTACTGATATTCCAATTCTTGCATTTCAATGAAAGAAATTCAAAATGAACTTTGAAAAATCAAGAGAATGTAACTGTGACACAGTAAACCACGACAAAACACTACTTAAATATTCTAACTCTTGCATTTCAACGAAAAAAAAAAATCCAAAATGAACTTTGGAAAATCAAGAGAATGTAACTGTGACAAAGCAAACCACGACAAAACACTACTGAAATATTCCAACTCTTGCATTTAAAGGAGAGAAATTCAAAATAAACTTTAAAACATCAAGAGAATGTAACTGTGACAAGGTAAACCACGACGAAACACTACACGCACGTGTAACTGTGACAAGGTAAACCACAAGAAAACACTACTGAAATATTCCAACTCTTGCATTTCAACGAAAGAAATTCAAAAAAGAACTTTGAAAAATCAAGAGAATGTAACTGTGACAAGGTAAACCACAAAAGAACACTACTGAAATATTACAACTATTGCATTAAAATTAAATAAATTCAAAAATTAAATTTGAAAAATAAAGACATTGTAACTGTGACAAAGTAAACCACAACAAAACACAACTGAAATATTCTAACTCTTGCTTTTCAGCGAAAGAAATTCAAAAATGAACTTTGAAAAATCAAAAGAATGTAACTGTGACAAGGTAAACCCCAACAAAACACTGCTGATATTCCAATTCTTGCATTTCAACGAAAGAAATTCAAAATGAACTTTGAAAAATCAAGAGAATGTAACTGTGACACGGTAAACCACGACAAAACACTACTGAAATATTCTAACTCTTGCATTTCAACGAAAAAAAAACCAAAATGAACTTTGGAAAATCAAGAGAATGTAACTGTGACAAGGCAAATCACGACAAAACACTACTGGAATATTCCAACTCTTGCATTACAAGGAAAGAAATTCAAAAGGAAATTTGAAACATCAAGAGAATGTAACTGTGACAAGGTAAACCACGAGGAAACACTACGCGCATGTGTAACTGTGACAAGGTAAACCACGACAAAACACTACTGAAATATTACAACTCTTTCATTTAAATGAAACAAATTCAAAAATAAACTTTGAAAAATAAAAACAGTGTAACTGTAACAAAGTAAACCACAAAAAAACACTACCGAAATATTCTAACTCTTGCTTTTCAGTGAAATAAATTCAAATATGAACTTTGAAAAATCAAAAGAATGTAACTGTGACAAGGTAAAACCCAACAAAACACTACTGAAATACTCCAATTCTTGCATTTCAATGAAAGAAATTCAAAATGAACTTTGAAAAATCAAGAGAATGTAACTGTGACAAGGTAAACCCCAACAAAACACAACTGAAATATTCCAATTCTCTAATTTCCAGGAAATAAATTCAAAATGAAATTTAAAAATTAAAAAGTGTTTAACTGTGAAAAAGTAAACCACTACTAAATACTACCGAAGTACCTCAACTCTTGCTTTTGAGAGAAAGATAACTAAAAAGGAAGTATGAAAAATCACGATACTATCAAAGTTAATTGGCACAACCGTACGACATACAAATGAATTGTTGAAATTCTTGCATTTCAACGAAAAAAAAACCAAAATGAACTTTGGAAAATCAAGAGAATGTAACTGTGACAAGGCAAATCACGACAAAACACTACTGGAATATTCCAACTCTTGCATTACAAGGAAAGAAATTCAAAATGAACTTTGAAACATCAAGAGAATGTAACTGTGACAAGGTAAAAAACGACGAAACACTAGGCGCACGTGTAACTGTGACAAGGTCAACCACGACAAAACACAACTGAAATTTTCCAACTCTTGCATTTCAAAGAGAGAAATTCAAAAAAGAACTTTGAAAAATCAAGAGAATGTAACTGTGACAAAGTAAATCACAACAAAATATTACTGAAATATTCCAACTCTTGAATATCAATGAAATAAATTCAAAAATGAACTTTTAAAAATAAAAACAGTGTAACTTTGACAAAGTAAACCACAACAAAACACTACTGAAATATTCCAACTCTTGCTTTTCAACGAAAGAAATTCAAAAATGAACTTTGAAAAATCAAGAGAATGTAACTGTGACAAGGTAAACCCCAACAAAACACTGCTGATATTCCAATTCTTGCATTTCAATAAAAGAAATTCAAAATTATCTTTGAAAAATCAAGAGAAGGTAACTCGTACAAAGTAAACCACGAAAAAACACTAATTAAATAGTCCAAATCTTGCATTTCAACGAAAAAAAAATCCAAAATGAACTTTAGAGAATAAAGAGAATGTAACAGTGACACGATAAACCACGACAAAACACTACTGAAATATTCCAACTCTTGCATTTCAAGGAAAGAAATGCAAAATGAACTTTGAAACATCAAGAGAATGTAACTGTGACAAGGTAAACCACGACGAAACACTACGCGCATGTGTAACTGTGACAAGGTAAACCTCGAAAAAACAGTACTGAAATATTACAACTCTTGCATTTCAATGAAAGAAATTCAAAAATGAACTTTGAAAAATCCAGAGAGTATAACTGTGACAAAGTAAACACCAACAAAACACAACTGAAATATTCTAACTCTTGCATATCAACGAAAGAAACTCAAAAATGAACTTTAAAAAATCAAGAGAATGTAACTGTGACAAGGTAAAACCCAACATAACACTACTGAAATATTCCAATTCTTGCATTTCAAGGAAAGAAATTCAAAATGAAGTTTGAAAAATCAAGAGAGTGTAACTTTGACAAGGTAAACCCCGACCAAACACAACTAAAAAATTCCAACTCTTTCCTTTCAAGAAAAGAAATTCAAAAATGAACTTTGAAAAATAAAGAGAGTTTGACTGTGACAAGGTAAACCACAACAAAACACTACTGAAATATTCCAACTCTTGCAATTAAACGAAAGAAATCCAAAAATGAACTTTGAAAAATCAAGAGAATGTAACTGTGACAAGGTAAACCCCAACAAAACACTGCTGATATTCCAATTCTTGCATTTCTATGAAAGAAATTCAAAATGAACTTTGAAAAATCAAGAGAATGTAACTGTGACACGGTAAACCACTACAAAACACTACTGAAATATTCTAAGTCTTGCATTTCAACGAAAAAAAAAACAAAATTAACTTTGGAAAATCAAGAGAATTTAACTGTGACAAGGCAAACCACGACAAAACACTACTGGAATATTCCAACTCGTGCATTTCAAGGAAAGAAATTCAAAATGAACTTTGAAACATCAATAGAATATAACTTTGACAAGGTAAACCACGACAAAGCACTACTGAAATATTCCAATTCTTGCATTTCAATGAAAGAAATTCAAAAATGAACTTTGAAAAATCCAGAGAGTGTAACTGTAACAGGGTAACCCACGTAAACCCACTGCTTACACGGACCCATTGTTTCTTTTAAACAGAGGAAATCTAAATAGGAAGGTTGGACAATTAAGAGCAAATAGCAGCAACACTTCAAACCAAGGGAGAACACTACTGACAAACTTCCATTCTCGCATATCAAGGAATGAAATTCAAAATGAAATTTGAAAAACCAAGAGAATGTAATTGTGACAAGATAAACCACAACAAAACACAACTGAAATATTCCAACTCCTGCATTTCAAGGAAAGAAATTCAAAATGAACTTTGAAAAATCAAGAGAATGTAACCGTGACAAAGTAAACCATGACAGAACACTGCTGAAATATTCCAATTCTTGCATTTCAATGAAAGAAATCCAAAAATGAACTTTGAAAAATCTAGAAAATGTAACTGTGACAAGGTAAACCACGACGAAGCACTACTGAAACATTCCAACTCTTGCACTTCAACAAAAAAAATTCAAAATGAACTTTGAAAAATCAAGAGAATTTAACTGTGACAAGGTAGACCACGACGAAGCACTACTGAAATATTCCAATTCTCGCATTTCAATGAAAGAAATCCAAAAATAAACTTTGAAAAAATCAAGAGAATGTAACTCTGACAAGGTAGACCACATCGAAACACTACTGAAATATTCCAACTGTTGCATTTCAATGAAAGAAATTCAAATGAACTTTGAAAAATCAAGAGAATGTAACTCTGAGACGGTAGACCACGACCAAACATTACTGAAATATTACAACTCTTGTATTTCAAGGAAAGGAATTCAAAATGAACTTTGAAACACCAAGAGAATGTAACTGTGACACGTTAAACCAAGACAAAAACACTACTGAAATATTCAAACTTTTGCATTTCAACGAAAAAAATTTAAAATGACTTATGAAAAATCAAAAGAATGTAACTGTGACACGTTAAACCACGACAAAAACACTACTGAAATATTCCAACTCTTGCATTTCAACGAAAGAAATTCAAAATGAACTTTGAAAAATCAAGAGAATGTAACTGTGACAAGGTATTCCTGACAGAGTGCTGGTGAAATATTCTAAATCTCTCATTTCAATTAAATAAATACAAAAATGAATTTTGAAAAATCGAGAGAATTTAACTGTGAGACTGTAAACCACAACAAAAAACTACTGAAATATTCCAATTCTTGCATTTCAACAAAAGAAATTCAAAATAAACTTTGAAAAATTAAGAAATTATAATTGTGATAAGGAAAACCACGACAAAACATTACTAAAATATTCCAACTCTTGCATTTCAATGAAAGAAATCCAAAAATGAACTTTGAAAAATCAAGAGAATGTAAATCTGACATGGTAGACCACAACAAAACACTACTGAAATATTCCAACTCTTGTATTTCAACGAAAGAAATTCAAATGAACTTTGAAAAATCAAGAGAATGTAACTGTGACAATGTAAACCACCACAAAACACTACTAAAATGATCCAACTCTTGCATTTCAAGGAAAGAAATTCAAAAGGAAAATTGAAAAATCAAGAGAATTTACGTGTGACAATGTAAACCACGACAAAACACTACTGAAATATTCCAACTGTTGCATTTCAATGAAAGAAATTCAAAAATGAACTTTGAAAAATCAAAATAATGTAACTGTGAAAAGGTAAACCACGACAGAACACTACTGAAATATTCCAACTCTTGCATTTCAATGAAAGAAATTCAAAAATGAACTTTGAAAAATCAAAAGAGTGTAACTGTGACAAGGTAAACCACAACAAAACACAACTGAAATATTCCAACTCTTGCATATAAACGAAAGAAATTCAATAATGAACCTTGAAAAATCAAGAGAGTGTAAATGTGACAAAGTAAACCACAACAAAAAACTACTGAAATATTCCAATTCTTGCATTTCAACAAAAGAAATTCAAAATGAACTTTGAAAAATCAAGAGAGTGTAACTGTGACACGGTAAACCACGACAAAACACTACTGAAATATTCTAACTCTTGTATTTCAATGAAAGAAATTTAAAATGAAATTTGAAAAATCAAGAGAATGTAACTGTGAGAAGGTAAACTCAACGAAAGAAATTCAAAAATGAACTTTGAAAAATCAAGAGAGTGTAACTGTGACAAGGTAAACCACAACAAAACACAACCAACTCTTGCATTTCAACGAAAGAAATCCAAAAATGAACTTTAAAAAATCAAGAGAATGTAACTGTGACAAGGCAAACCCCGAAAGAACACTACTTAAATATTCCAACTCTTGCATTTCAATGAAAGAAATTAAAAAATGAACTTTGAAAAATCGAAAGATTGTAACTGTAACGAATTAAACCAAAACAAAACACAACTGAAATATTTCCAACTGTTTCTTTTCAGCAAAAGTAATATAAAAATGAAATTTGAAAAATCAAGAAAATGTAACTGTGACAAGGTAAACCCCAATAAAACACAACTGAAATATTCAAATTCTTGCATTTCAATGAAAGAAATTCAAAATGAACTTTGAAAAATCAAGAGAATGTAACTGTGACACGGTAAACCACGACAAAACACTACTGAAATATTCCAACTCTTGCATTTCAAGGAAAGAAATTCAAAATGAACTTTAAAACATCAAGAGAATGTAACTGTGACAAGGTAAACCACGACGAAACACTACGCGCACGTGTAACTGTGACAAGGTAAACCACGACAAAACACTACTGAAATATTCCAACTCTTGCGTTTCAACGAAAGAAATTCAAAATGAACTTTTAAAAATCAAAAGAATGTAACCGCGACAAATTAAACCATGACAGAACACTACTGAAATATTCCAATTCTTGCATTTCAATGAAAGAAATCCAAAAATGAACTTTGAAAAATCAAGAGAATTAAACAATGTAAACCACGACGAAGCACTACTGAAATATTCCAACTCTTGCGTTTGAACGAAACAAATTCAAAATGAACTTTGAAAAATCAAGAGAATGTAACTGTGACAAGGTAAACTCAACAAAAGAAATTCAAAATGAACTTTGAAAAATCAAGAGAGTGTAACTGTGACAAGGTAAACCACAACAAAACACAACTGAAATATTCCAACTCTTGCATTTCAACGAAAGAAATTCAAAAATGAACTTTGAAAAATAAAGAGAATATAATTGTGACACGGTAAACCACGACAAAACACTACTGAAATATTCTAACTATTGCATTTCAATTAAAGAAATTCAAAAATGAACTTTGAAAAATCAAGAGAATGTAACTGTGACAAGGTAAACTCAACGAAAGAAATTCAAAAATGAAGTTTGAAAAATCAAGAGAGTGTAGCTTTGACAAGGTAAACCACAACAAAACACAACCAACTCTTGCATTTCAACGAAAGAAATCAAAAAATTAACTTTGAAAAATCAAGAAAATGTAACCTCTGACAAGGTAAACCCCAACAATACACTACTGAAATATTCCAATTCTTGCATTTCAATGAAAAAAATTCAAAATGAACTTTGAAAAATCAAGAGAATGTAACTGTGACACGGTAAACCACGACAAAACCCTACTGAAATATTCTAACTCTTGTATTTCAACGAAAGAAATTCAAAATGAATTTTGAAAAATCAAGAGAGTGTAATTGTGACAAGGTAAACCACGAAAATTCACTACTGAAATATTCCAACTCTTGCATTTCAATGAAAGAAATTCCAAAATGATATTTGAAAAATCAAGATAGTGGAGCTGTTAAATTGCAATACACTAAAGTAAGCTGTTGAACCTTTCAAAAATTTGAAAACAAATGAAAGATATTCAAAAATAAACTTTAAAAATTAGAATCTGTTTATATGTGACACAATAAACCACGACAAAACCCTAATGAAATATTCCAATTCTTGCTTTTCAATGAAAGAAATCCAAAAATGAACTTTGAAAAATCAAGAGAATGTAACTGTGACAAGGTAAACCCCAATAAAACACTACTGATATTCCAATTCTTGCATTTCAATGAAACAAATTCAAAATGAACTTTGAAAAATCAAGAGAATGTAACTGTGACAATGTAAACCACGACAAAACACTAAGCCCACGTGTAACTGTGACAAGGTAAACCACAAAAAAACACTACTGAAATATTCTAACTCGTGCCTTTTAAGTAAATAAATTCAAAATGGACTATGAAACATCACGAGAATGTAACCATGAAAAATTAAACAATGAGGGAACGCTAATGAAATATTCAAATTCTTGCATTTTAATGAAAGAAATCCAAAAATGAACATTGAAAAAATCAAGAGAATGTAACTATGACAATGTAAACCACGAAGAAACATTACTGAAATATACCAACTCTTGCATTTCAACGAAACAAATTCAAAATGAACTTTTAAAAATCAAGAGAATGTAACTGTGACAAGGTAGACTCAACAAAAGAAATTCAAAAATGAACTTTGAAAAATCAAGAGAGTGTAACTGTGACAAGGTAAACCACAACAAGACACAACTGAAATATTCTAACTCTTGCATTTCAACGAAAAAAAATCCAAAATGAACTTTAGAAAATCAAGAGAATGTAACTGTGACAAGGCAAACCACGACAAAACACTACTGAAATATTCAAACTGTTGCATTTCAAGGAAAGAAATTCAAAATGAACTTTAAAACATCAAGAGAATGTAACTGTGACAAGGTAAACCACGACGAAACACTACGCGCACGTGTAACTGTGACAAGGTAAACCACGACAAAACACTACTGAAATATCCTAACTCTTGCATTTCAACGAAAGAAATTCAAAATGAACTTTGAAAAATCAAGAGAATGTAACCGTGACAAATTAAACCATGACAGAACACTACTGAAATATTCCAATTCTTACATTTCAATGAAAGAAATCCAAAAATAAACTTTGAAAAATCAAGAGAATGTAACTGTGACAAGGTAAACCACGACAAAACACTACTTAAAAATATCAACTTTTGTACATAAGCGAAATAAATATAAAATTAACTTTTAAAAATAAATAGAAAGTAACTTTGACAAGGTAGACTCAACAAAAGAAATTCAAAATGAACATTGAAAATTCAAGAGAGTATAACTTTGACAAGGTAAACCACAACAAAACACAACTGAAATATTCCAATTCTTGAATTTCAACGAAAGAAATTCAAAATTAACTTTGAAAAATAAAAAGAGTATAACTGTGACAAGGTAAACCACAACAAAACACAACTGAAATATTCCAACTCTTGCCTTTCAACGAAAGAAATTCAAAAACGAACTTTGAAAAATCAAGAGAGTGTAACTGTGACAAGGTAAACCCCAACAAAACACAACTGAAATATTTCAACTCTCGCATTTCAATGAAAGAAATCCAAAAATTAACTTTTAAAAATAAAGAGAAGATAATTGTGACAATTTAAACCACTAAAAACAACTAATTAAATATTCCAACTCCCGCTTTTAAACGAAAAAAAAATCCAAAATTAAATTTGGAAAATCAAGAGAATGTAACTGTGACACAGTAAACCACGACAAAACACTACTGACTATTCCAACTCTTGCATTTTTACGAAAAAAGTCCAAAATGAACTTTGGAAAATCAAGAGAATGTAACTGTGACAAGGCAAACCACGACAAAACACTACTGAAATATTCCAATTCTTGCATTTCAAGGAAATAAATTCAAAATGAAATTTGAAAAATCCAGAGAGTGTAACTGTAACAAGGTAAACCACGACGAAACACAACTGAAATATTCCAACTCTTGCATTTCAACAACAGAAATTTAAAAATGAAGGTTGAAAAATCAAGAGAATGTAACTGTGACAAGGTAAACCACGACGAAACACTACTGAAATATTCCAACTCTTCCATTTCAACGAAATAAATTCAAAATTAACTTTGAAAAATCAAGAGAATTTAACTGTGACAAGGTAAACCAAAACAAAAAACTACTGAAATATTCCAACTCTTGCATTTCAATGAAAGAAATCCAAAATGAACTTTGAAAAATCAAGAGAATGTAACTGTGACAAGGTAAAGCACAACAAAAAACCGCTGAAATATTCCAACTCTTGAATTTAAACGAAAGAAATTCAAATGAACTTTGAAAAATCAAGAGAATGTAAAAATTCAAAATGAACTTTGAAAAATCAAGAGAATGTAACTCTGACAAGGTAAACCACGACAAAACACTTCTGAAATATTCCAACTCTTGCATTTCAAGAAAAGAAATCCAAAATGAACTTTGAAAAATCAAGAGAATGTAACTGTGACAAGGTAAAGCACAACAAAACACTACTGAAATATTCCAACTCCTGCATTTCAATGAAAGAAATCCAAAATCAACTTTGAAAAATCAAGAGAATGCTACTGTGACAAGGTAAACCACGACAAAACACTACTGAATTTAAGTATGTTTCATCTCATTCGAAGATATGTAAAAAAAAGTTGAAAAAAAATATCATGTTAAAAAAAATCAAAAAAAAATGGGGAGGGGGGGGGCAAAAAGTTGGAGGGAGGGGGCGCCCTTCAAGTTTGGGGTTGGGGAACTATGGAGGGTTGAAGTCCCTGGTGGTTAGGGTCGTTGGTGCTTATGATCCATGATGGTTCATACTCATGTATACCTCACTACTTCATCTGTAAGGATTTCTATGGATTGTTCTGAATTTCTTTATTAAAATTCCTTTTTTGCCATCTACATCTCTCTTAGTATCAACTTTTTAGTATACTATAACGTTAAACCATATTTTAAACTGACACAACTGTTCAAACGCCACTTGTGTATTATACAGAACACATCGAAGAAGTAAAGCTATCCATTATTAAAATTCTTTTCTTGCCGTCTACATCTCTCTTAGTATCAACTTTTTAGTATACTATAATGTTAAACTCTATTTTAAATTGACAACACTGTTCAAAAACGCCACTTTGTGTATTATACAGAACACATCGAAGAAGTAAAGCTATCCATTATTAAAATTCTTTTCTTGCCATCTACATCTCTCTTAGTATCAACTTTCTAGTATACTATAACGTTGGACTCTATTTTAAACTGACAACACTGTTAAAACGCCACTTGTGTATTATAAAGAAGACATCGAAGAAGTAAAGCTATCCATTATTAAAATTGTTTTCTTGCCATCTACATCTCTCTTAGTATCAACTTTGTAGTATACTATAACGTTAGACTCTATTTTAAACTGACAACACTGTTAAAACGCCATTGAGGTTACCTTAACTGCTAATCACTTTAACCCTTTTTCTGTATCGTCAAGTAAATGCTCTGGAAAGGTACCAAGGCAATTCAGGAACCAGTGGGGAATCCCCGCTCGTAACTGCTAATCACTTTAACCCTTTTTCTCCATCGCCAAGTACATGCTCTGGAAAAGCACCGAGGAACATAAGGCAAGCAAATCCATAAGTACATGCTTTGGAAAGACGCCAAGGAACATAAGGCAAGCAAATCCATAAGTACATGCTCTGGAAATGTTTTTCCTATAGGGGCAAGCAAATAGCATGGTAATTCCTATTGGGGCAAGCAAAGTATAAGTTAGCACTCTACTCACTTGATTTTTCTTCATACCGAATAAACTATCAAGTGTTTTTTGTTTCATTGTAATCGAAGTGTTCTCATGTGAAGTGTTCATCATGTATTTTTCAATTTGATAAAATTTACTACTTTTAGATGCAGTTTATAATTGACTGATATTAGATATTTATCAGTTTATAATTTGGAATGAATCCCCAAAAGAAAAAATGAATAATATCCAAAAGAGCAGCCAAAAGCAATAAAAAAGCAACAGTTCAGCCTTAGCCTACATGACATATATTCTATAAAGAAGCCAAAAAAAAATTTAAAATGTTTTTTTTTAATTTTTCATTAAAAACCAGTTTTTAATAAAAGAAGGATTTTTAGGAATCCAAAAGACCAAAAAAAAAAAAAAAAACAATCAATATCAGAGTCGCCCATTTCACTTGTTTTAAAAGTGACAAAATAGATATAGGCAAAGAGCATTATGAAAAAATTAAGTTTCTAAGTTCAAAGTTATATTCAAAGTTTTTACCCAGATAACTGAAGAATTTTGTGATACGGTATTTGAAGTTTTGTATGCAGTAACGCTCGATGAAAAAAACTACTAATTTTGATAATTATTTATGCTAAGAATGCATAGCTAATAGATACTACTCAACTGCTCGTATTATGCAAGGGTTCTGAAACGCCACAGCCATTTCGTTTCTACCAGATTTCTACTCCTCTTGATGAATAACGAAGAAGACCAGTTTCCAGCCAGCGACTTGTGAATTTTTGAACTCATGAATAGGCTCGAATCTGTTGTAAATTTAAGCTGTGATTTAAGGAAGACTGATGAAAATATTAATGTTGGCGGTCAACATTGAACGCGCCGGCGGCGCGCCACCGACATCATACCGGCGGCGCGCCACTGACATCTTACCGGTGGCGCGGCGTGGTGCGCTCTTTTTGGCCCCGCCGCTGCCGGTCTTCCCTCAGCGGCGCGGCGCCGGGGTCTATTTTGAATATTTGAAATCTTTTACGGACACGATCTTGACTTAATAATTCTGTAGCATGAACAAATACGATTATTAAATATTTTTTTTCAAAATATTTATTTTATTATATTCCTAAAAATATTTATTAAAGCAGGGCATATTATTCTTACAGACTTGGGATTTGGGTTTTGTTTTAAGACACATAGAAAACGTTAACTTTTTGTTAGACTCAATCCTAAAACGAGTTGTCTAATGATACTTCAAATGGAATACTCTTAAATACTTCATGTCTAAATGGTTCTGGTAAAATTAAATGAAACTGTATGAACGCTTTAATGTCTAATGAAACTGCTTTTGTTAAATTATGTTTTTGAGGAGGACACTCCCCCACAGCCCTCAAAGCGAGGTTTGTAAGTTATGCCCTGGGGGCATATAAGGTTTTTATAGAAAGGGTTGTTGTAGAAACTTCAAAAAAGGTTCATTCGATTGGAAATTCAAAGGGCTAGGGCCCTTTTTAATAGTTGAAAGGAATTAGAGGGCAACTAACACCCCTCTCACACCCACCATTTCCCCAAACACATCCAATCAAAATTTTAAGACAGCCATTTTCTTCAACGTGGTTGAAAGTTCTAGAAATTAGGTCTTTGAGGATGACAACCCCCCCCCCCAACTCCCAGGGCAAGGGTTGTAAGTTATGCCCTGGGGGCATATAAGGTTTTTATAGAACGTGTTGTCCTAAAAACTTCAAAAAGGGCCCATTCAATTAGAAATTAACAGGGCTAGTGCCCTTTTTAATAGTCGAAATTAATTGGAAGGCAACTAACACCCCTTCCACGCTCACCATTTTCCTAAACCCATCCAATCAAAATTTTGAGATAGCTATTTTGTTCCACGCAGTTTAAAGTTCAGGAAATTATATCTTTGAGAAGGACACTCCCCCCACAGACTTCAGGGCAAGGGTTATAAGTTATGTCCTGGGGGCATATAAGGTTCTTTTTTAAATCTTTGTCGTAGAAACTTGAAAAAGGAAACTTGGAGGGCGACTAACACCCCTATGACGCCCACCTTTCCCCCAAACATATACAATCAAATTTTTTAAATAGCCATTTTATTCAACTTAGTTGAAAGTTTGGGAAAGTAGGTCTTTAAGGATGACATACCCTCCCCCCATCCCCCGCGACAAGAGCTGCAACGTATTCTCGGAGGTCATATAAGGTTTTTTATTGAAAGTGATATCTTAGAAACCTTGCAAAAGGATAATTCAATTGAAAGTTGAAAGGGCCTATGCCCTTTTTAAGAGTCAAAAGTGAATAAAAGGCAGCTAGCCCCCCTCTCATGCTCACCATTTTCCCAAACCTATCCAATCAAAATTTTGAGATATCCATTTTGCTCAGCGTAGTTGAAAGTTCTGGAAGTTAGGTCTCTTAGGATGATAACCCCCTCAGAGCCCTCAATGCAAGGGTTGTAAGTTATGCCTTGGCATATAAGATTTACATAGAAAGTTGTTGAAGAAATTTCAAAAGGGGCTCGTTTGATTGGAAATTCCAATTGTCCTTTTTAATATTCGAAAGTTAGTGGAGAGTAATTAACCCCCCTCTCACGCCCACCTTTTGCCCAAAAACATTCAATCAAAGTTTAGAGAAAGTTGGTATTTAAGGATAACATAGGTAGAGAAGGGGGTACCAGCACAAACAGGACATAATTTATGCATATTTTTATGGTTTTGTCACTGAGAGTAAAAAACAGGATTTTTCTCACTTTGATGTATTTTCAGGGTTTATTGATTCTAATGGAGTCAAGGTGGATTTATTTTTTGTTTGTCTAGGTGTAATGACACTGGGGTGAAGTTTGCACATGCGCAATAACGGGGAAGAGTTGTATTGATCTAGGACTCGAGGGGGAAGTGGATTTCCGAGAACTTGATTTACATAAATGAAGGAGAGAGGATTTCCGAGAAATTGATTACATAAGAGAAGGGGACAGAATTTATGAGAAATTGATGTGCATAATCGAGGGGAATTATTGATTTACGAAATAGGAATTAGAAATGACATCACTTGTTTCCTAGGAATTATGAGGGGCTCTAAAGAGATAGAAATTATATTTTTAAATATGGCTTCTTTGATCTTTAGTGACAGAGATAAATTTATATTCTTTTTTTAAATATGGCTTCTATGATCATTAGTGATAGGGATAAATTAATATTCTATTGAAGCCATAATAGTGTGGCTAGGAACACCTATGAGATGAAGAGATTAACGCGGAAAATGGTTTCCTAGGAAATTCAAATGTGACAGCGCAGGGATGCCAAAACAAAAGGAACACGCAGAAATTACGTTTAGGGATTATTTGGGCCAAACCGTTTGAGACATTTTAGGGGATTATTTGGGCAAAACCGTTTGAGACATTTTAGAAGATGATTTTAGAAGATGATTTAGAAGATGATTGGGGCGATACTCTGTGGTCGTTATAATACACAAGTTCCATTTGATCAATATTGTGAGGTCCCCTACACCAACCCCAAGGGGCCCCTTCTACCCCAACCCCAAAGGGCCCCCGGGCCCCAAAGGCCCCGTGGACCAAAGCCCCCCGGCACCCCCAAAGGCTCCCCGATCCCCCAAAGGCCCTCCGAGCTCCATAAGGCCCTCCAAACCCCATAAGGCCCCCCGAGCCCCTAAAGACCCCCCCGTGCCCCCAAAGGCCCCCGAGCCCCTCCCTTCCTCCCTCCCTTTTGAATTTTTTTAAAGTTTTTTCGGACTGAATTTTTTAGAATTAGAAATTATCCAACATTTTTTCGGTTTTTTCTTTAACCCATTGTCATAGAGTTTTAGCATAGAGTCTTAGCTTAGTTTTATTTAGAGTTGAAGTTTACTTTAGTTTTAGTTAAGAGTTTAGCGTTTTAGCTTAGAGTCTTAGCTTAGAGTTTTAGTTAGAGTTTTAGTTTAGTTTAGTTTTAGTTGAGAGTTTAGAGTTTTTAGCTTCGAGTCTTAGCTTAGAGTTTTTGTTGAAGTTCTAGTTTCGTTTAGTTTTTGTTAAGAGTTTAGAGTTATAGCTTGGAGTCTTAGCTTAGAATTTTAGTTAGAGTTGAAGTTTAGTTTAAAAATAGTTAAGAATTTAGAGTTTTTGCTTAGAGTCATAGCTTAGAGTTTTAGTTAAAGTTTTAGTTTTAGTTGAGTTTTAGTTAAGAGTTTAGAGTTTTAGCCTAAAGTCTTAGCCTAGAGTCTTAGCTTAGAGTTTTTGTTGAAGTTCTAGTTTAGTTTGGTTTTAGTTAAGAGTTTGGAGTTTTACCTTAGAGTCTTAGTTTACAGTTTTTGTTAGAGTTCTAGTTTAGTTTTTTTATAGTTAATATTTTAGATTTTTATCCTACAGTCTTATCTTAGAGTTTTTGTTATAGTTCTAGTTTAGTTTTCTTTAATAGTTTAGAATTTTTATCTTAGAGTATTAGCTTAGAGCTTTTGTTGAAGTTATAGTTTAGTTTAGTTTTAGTTAAGAGTTTTAGCTTAGACTCTTTGCTTAGAGTTTTTGTTGAAGTTCTTCTAGAGTCTAGCTTAGACTCTTAGCTTAGAGTTTTAGTTAAAGTTGTAGTTTTAGTTAAGTTTTAGTTAAGAGTTTAGAGTTTGAGACTAGAGTCTTAGCTTAGAGTCATAGCTTAGAGTTTTTGTTGAAGTTCTAGTTTAGTTAAGTTTTAGTTAAGAGTTTAGAGTTTTAACTTAGAGTTTTAGCTTAGAGTTTTAGTTAGAGTTTTAGTTTAGTTTAGTTATAGTTAAGAGTTTGGAGTTTTACCTTCGAGTCTTAGCTTAGAGTTTTAGTTAGAGTTGAAGTTTACTTTAGTTTTAGTTAAGATTCTAGAGTTTTAGCTTATAGTCATAGATTAGGCTTTTAGTTAGAGTTATAGTTTAGTTTAGTTTTATATAAGAGTTTAGATTTTTAGTTTATAGTATTAGATTATAGTTTTAGTTAAAGTTGAATTTTAGTTTAGTTAATAGTTAAGAGTTTTAGCCTAGAGTTTTAGCTTATAGTCTTAGCTTATAGTTTTTGTTACAGTTCTAGTTTAGTTTAGTTATAGATAGCAATTTAGAGTTTTAGTTTAGATTCTTGGCCTAGAGTTTTGTTTATAGTCGTATCTTAGTTTAGTTAAAATTTATAGTTTTAGCTTATTATTTTAGCCTAGATTCAAAGATTGTAGTTTTATATTTAGTTCACTTTTAGTTAGGATATAGTACATGGTTTGGTTTATTAGATTTTAGAGATTGCTCACATTTTTTTTTAGAGTTGTCGTTTAGTTTAGTAATAGTTAAGAGTTTAGAGTTTTAGCTTAGAGTCTTAGCTTAGAGTTTTAGTTAGAGTTCAAGTTTAGTTTATTTTTAATTAAGAGTTTAGAGTTTTACCTTAGAGTCTTAGCTTAGAGTTTTAGTTAGAGTTGAGGTTTAGTTTAGTAATAGTTAAGATTTTAGCTTAGAGTTTTAGCTTAGAGTCTTAACTTAGAGTTTTAGTTAGATTTCTAGTTTAGATTAGTTTTAATTAATAGTTTAGAGTCTTACCTTAGATTCTTAGCTTACAGTTTTTGTTGATTTCTAGTTTAGTTCAGTTTTAGTTAAGAGTTTGGAGTTTTACCTTAGAGTCTTAGCTTAGAGTTTTTGTTAGAGTTCTAGTTTAGTTTATTTATAGTTAAGAGTTTAAAGTTTTAGCTTAGAGTCTTATCTTAGAGTTTTTGTTAGAGTTCTAGTTTACTTTTCTTTAATAGTTTAGAGTTTTTAGCTTAGAGTCTTAGCTTAGAGTTTTTGTTGAAGTTATAGTTAAGTTTAGTTTTAGTTAAGAGTTTTAGATTAGACTCTTTGCTTAGAGTTTTTGTTGAAGTTCTTCTAGAGTCTAGCTTAGACTCTTAGCTTAGAGTTTTAGTTAAAGTTGTAGTTTTAGTTAAGTTTTACTTAATAGTTTAGAGTTTGAGACTAGAGTCTTAGCTTAGAGTCATAGCTTAGAGTTTTTGTTGAAGTTCTTGTTTAGTTTAGTTTTAGTTAAGAGTTTAGAGTTTTACCTCAGACTTTTAGCTTAGAGTTTTCGTTAGAGTTTTAGTTTAGTTTTGTTATAGTTAAGAGTTTGGAGTTTTACCTTAGAGTCTTAGCTTAGAGTTTTAGTTAGAGTTGAAGTTTAGTTTATTAATAGTTAAGATTTTAGAGTTTTAGCTTAGAGTCTTAGCTTAGAGTTTTTGTTAGAGTTCTAGTTTAGTTTAGCTTTAATTAAGAGTTTAGAGTTTTACCTTGGAGTCTTAGCTTAGAGTTTTAGTTATAGTTGAGACTTAGTTTAGTAATAGTTAAGAATTTAGCTTAGAGTTTTAGCTTAGAGTCTTAACTTAGAGTTTTAGTTAGAGTTCTAGTTTAGATTAGTTTTAATTAATAGTTTTGAGTCTTACCTTAGAGTCTTAGCTTACAGTTTTAGTTAGAGTTGAAGTTCAGTTTAGTTATAGTTAAGAATTTAGAGTTTTAGCTTAGAGTCATAGCTTAGAGTTTTAGTTAAAGTTGTAGTTTAGTTAAGTTTTAATGAAGATTTTAGCTTTTTAGCTTAGAGTTTTAGATTAGAGTTTTACTTAGTGGTATAGTTCAGTTTATTTTTAGTTTAGCGTTTGATGTTTAGGCTTAGAGTCTTAAGCTAGGTTTTTAGTCATATTTGTAGTTTATTTCAGTTTATTTATAATGTAAAGCTTATGTTTATAGCCTATAGTATTAGATTAGCGCTTTAGATAAAGTTGACTTTCAGTCTAGTCATAGTTAATAGTTTAGAGTTTTATCTTATAGTCTTAGATTAGAGTTTTAGTTAGACTTCTAGTTTAGTTTAGTTTCAGTTAAGAGTTTAGAGTTTTAGCTTAGAGTCTTAGCTTAGAGTTTTTGTTAGAGTTCTAGTTTAGTTTAGTTTTAGTTAAGAGTTTAGAGTTTTAGCTTAGAGTCTTAGCTTAGAGTTTTAGTTAGAGTTGAAGTTTAGTTTTTAGTTAAGAGTTTGGTGTTTTACCTTAGAGTCTTAGCTTAGAGTTTTAGTTAGAGTTCAAGTTTAGTTTATTTATAGTTAAGAGTTGAGAGTTTTAGCTAGAGTTTAGTTAGAGTTGAAGTTTAGTTTAGTTATTGTTAAAAATTTAGAGTTTTAGCTTAGAGTCATAGCTTAGAGTTTTAGTTAAAGTTGTAGCTTAGTTAAGTTTTAGTTAAGAGTTTAGAGTTTTAGCCTAGAGTCTTAGCTTAGAGTCTTAGCTTAGAGTTTTTGTTGGAATACTAGTTTACTTTAGTTTTAGTTAAGAGTTTAGAGTTTTACCTTAGAGTCTTAGCTTAGAGTTTTAGTTAAAGTTCTAGTTTAGTTTAGTTAGAGTTTAGAGTTCTAGTTTAGTTTAGTTATAGTTAAGAGTTTGGAGTTTTACCTTAGAGTCTTAGCTTAGAGTTGAAGTTTCATTTAGTTTTAGTTAAGAGTTTAGAGTTTTAGCTTAGAATCTTAACTTAGAGTTTTTGTTAGAGTTCTAGTTTAGTTTAGTTTTAGTTAAGAGTTTAGAGTTATAGCTTAGAGTTTTACCTTAGAATCTGAGCTTAGAGTTTTAGTTAGAGTTGAAGTTTAGTTTAGTTATAGTTAAGAATTTAGAATTTTAGTTCAAGTTGTAGTTTAGTTAAGTTTTAGTTAAGAGTTTAGAAATTTATCCTAGAGTCTTAGCTTAGAGCTTTAGTTAAAGTTGAAGTTTATTTATAGTTAAGAGCTTAGAGTTTTTAGCTTAGAGTCTTAGCTTAGAGTTTTTGTTCGAGTTCTAGTTTAGTTTAGTTTTAGTTATGAAATTAGAGTTTTACCTTAGAGTCTTAGCCCAGAGTTTTAGTTAGAGTAGAAGTTTAGTTTAGTAATAGTTAAGAGTTTTTGTTTAGAGTTTAGAGTCTTAGCTTAGAATTTTAGTTAGAGTTCTAGTTTTGTTTAGTTTTAGTTAAGAAGTTAGAAATTTACCTTAGAGTCTTAGCTTAGAGTTTTATTTAGAGTTGAAGTTTAGTTTAGTTATAGTTAAGAATTTAGAATTTTAGCTTAGAGTCATAGCTTACAGTTTTAGTTCAAGTTGTAGTTTAGTTAAGTTTTAGTTAAGAGTTTAGAAATTTAGCTGGGAGTCTTAGCTTAGAGCTTTAGTTAGAGTTGAAGTTTAGTTGATTTATAGTTAAGAGATTAGAGTTTTTAGCTTAGAGTCTTAGCTTGCAGTTTTTGTTCGAGTTCTAGTTTAGTTTAGTTTTAGTTAAGAGTTTAGAGTTTTACCTTAGAGTCTTAGCTTATAGTTTTAGTTAGAGTTGAAGTTTAGTTTAGTTTTACTTTATAGTTTTAGCTTAGAGTTCTAGTTTAGTTTAGTTTTAGTTGAGTTTAGAGTTTTAGCTTAGAGTCTTAGCTTATAGTTTTAGTTAGAGTTTAAGTTTAGTTTAGTTGTAGTTGAGAATTAAGAGTTTTATTTTAGAGTCATAGCTTAGAGTTTTAGTTAAAGTTGTAGTTTAGCTAAGTTTTAGTTAAGAGTTTAGAGTTTTAGCCTAGAGTCTTAGCTTAGAGTCTTAGCTTAGAGTTTTTGATGAACTTCTAGTTTACTTTAGCTATAGTTGAGAGCTTAGAGTTTTACCTTAGAGTCTTATCTTAGAGTTTTTTGTTAGAGTTCTAGTTTAGTTTAGTTATAGTTAAGAGTTTTACCTTAGAGTCTTATCTTAGAGTTATAGTTATATTTGAATTTTATTTTAGTTTTAGTTAAGAGTTTAGAGTTTCAGCTTAGAGTCTTAGCTTAGAGTTTTTGTTAGAGTTCTAGTTCAGTTTAGTATTAGTTAATAGTTTTGAGTTTTTAGCTTAGAGTCTTAGCTTAGAGTTTTTGTTGAAGTTCTAGTTTAGTTTAGATTTAGTTAAGAGTTTGGAGTTTTAGCTTAGAGTCTTCGCTTGGAGTTTTAGCTTAGAGTCTTAACTTAGAGTTTTTGTTAGAGTTCTAGTTTAGTTTAGTTTTAGTTAAGAGTTTTACCTTTTAGTCTTAGCTTAGAATTTTAGTTAGAGTTGAAGTTTAGTTTAGTTATAGTTAAGAGCTTAGAGTTTTAGTTTAGATTCATAGCTTAGAGTTTTAGTTAAAGTTGTAGTTCAGTTAAGTTTTAGTTTTGAGTTTAGAGTTTTAGCCTAGAGTCTTAGCTTAGAGTTGTTGTTAGAGTTGTAGTTTAGCTTAGTTTTAGTTAAGAGTTTAGAGTTTTAACTTAGAGTCTTAGCTTAGAGTTTTAGTTAGAGTTGAAGTTTAGTTTAGTTCAGTTTTACTTTATAGTTTTAGCTTAGAGTCTTAGCTTAGAGTTTTAGTTAGAGTCGAAGTTTAGTTTCAGTTAAGAGTTCTATTTTAGTTTAGTTTCACTTAAGAGTTTTAACTTAAAATTTTAGCCTAGAGTCTTAGCTTAGAGGTTTTGTTGGAGTTCTAGTTTAGTTTTGTATTAGTTAAGAGTTTAAAGTTTTAGCTTAGAGTCAGAGCTTAGAGTTTTAGTTAGAGTTGAATTTTAGTTTAGTTAGAGTTAAGAGTTTAGAGTTTTAGCTTAGAGTCTTAGCTTAGAGTTTTAGTTAGAGTTGAAGTTTAGTTTTTGAGAGTGTTAGCCTAGAGTCTTAGCTTAGAGTTTAGTTAGAGTATAAGTTTAGTTTAGTTATAGTTAAGAGTTTAGAGTTTTAGCTTAGAGTTATAGCTTAGAGTTTTTGCTAGAGATATAGTTTAGTTTAGTTTTAGTTTAGAGTTTTACCTTAGATTCTTAGCTTAGAGTTTTAGCTAGGGTCCTAGTTTAGTTTAGTTTTAGTTAAGAGTTTAGAGTTTTATCTTGGAGTCTTAGCTTATAGTTTTAGTTAGAGTTCTAGTTTAGTTTAGTTTTAGTTAAGAGTTTAGAATTTTACCTTACAGTCTTAGATTAGAGTTTTATTTAGAGTTCTAGTTAAGTTTATTTGTAGTTAAGAGCTTAGAGTTTTAGCCTAGAGTCTTAGCTTAGAGTTTAGTTTGAGTTCTAGTTTAGTTGTAGTTAAGAGTTTATAGTTTTACCATAGAGTCTTAGCTTAGAGTTTTAGTAAGAGCTCTAGTTTAGTTTAGTTTTAGTTAAGAGTTTAGAGTTTTACCTTAGAGTCTTAGTTTAGAGTCTTAGTTAGAGTTCTAGTTTAATTGAGTTATAGTCAAGAGTTTAGAGTTTTAGTTTAGAGTCTTAGCTTAGAGTTTGTGTTAGAGTTTTAGTTTAGTTTAGTTTTAGTTAAGAGTTTCAAGTTTTACCTTAGAGTCTTAGCTGAGACAATACTAAACTAACCTAAAATAACCAATGGTTTTGGTATTTCTATGTAATAATTTGGAATTTTGTGGTTATGTTAGTTTAGTAATGTCATCAATATCTATTGTCCCCCTCCTCAACTCTAGGCTAAAACTCTAAGCTAAAACTCTTAATTAACAATAAACTAGAACACTAACTAAAACTCTAAGCTAAGCCTCTAAGCTAAAACTCTAAAGTCTAAACTCTTAACTATAACTAAAATAAACTTCAACTCTAACTAAAACTCTAAGCTAGGACTCTAGGCTAAAACTAAACTCTTATCTGAAACCAAACTAAACTACAACTCTAATTAAAACTCAAAGCTAAGACTCCAAGCTAAAACTCTAAACTCTTAACTATAACTAAACTTCAACTCTAACTAAAACTCTCAGCTAAGACTCTAAGGTAAAACTCTAAACTCTTAACTAAAACTAAACTAAACTAGAATTCTAACAAAAACTCTAAGCTAAGACTCTAAGCTAAAGCTCTTAACTATAACTAAACTAAACTTGAACTCTAACTAAAACTCTAAGCTAAGACTTTAAGGTAAAACTCTAAACTCTTAACTAAAACTAAACTAAACTAGAACTCTAACTGGAACTCTAAGCTATGACTCCAAGCTAAAACTCTAAACTATAACTAAACTTCAACTCTAACTAAAACTCTAAGCTAAGAATCTATGGTAAAGTTCTAAACTCTTAACTGAAACTAAACTAAACTAGAACTCTAATTAAAACTCTAATCTAAGACTCTAGGCTAAAAATCTAAGCTCTTAACTAAAAATAAACTAAACTAGAACTCTAAATAAAACTCAAAGCTAAGACTCAAAGATAAAACTCTAAACTCTCAACTAAAACTAAACTAAACTAGAACTCTAACTAAAACTCTAAGCTAAGACTCCAAGATAAAACTCTAATCTCTTAACTAAAACTATACTAAACTAGAACTCTAACTAGAACTCTAAGCTTAGACTCAAAAGTAAAAATCTTAACTAAAACTAAACTAAACTAGATCTGTAGCAAAAACTCTAAGCTATGACTCTAAGCTAAAACTCTAAACTCTTAACTATAACTAAACTAAACTTCAACTCTAACTAAAACTCTAAGTTAAGACTCAAAGCTAAAATTCGAACTCTTAACTATAGCTAAACTAAACTTCAACTCTAACTAAACTCAAAGCTAAGACTCCAGGCTAAAACTCTCAACTCTTAACTATAACTAAAATAAAATTCAACTCTAACTAAATCTCTAAGCTAAGACTTTAAGCTAAAACTCTAAACTCTTAACTAAAACTAAACTAAACTAGAACTCTAACTATAACTCTAGGCTAAGACTCTAAGCTAAAACTATAAACTCTTAACTAAAACTAAACTAAACTAGAACTTCAACAAAAACTCTAAGCTAAGACTCTAAGCTAAGAACTCTAAACTCTTAACTAAAACTAAACTAAACTAGAACTCTAACTAAAACTCTAAGCTATGACTCTATGACTCTAAGCTAAAACTATAAAGTAAAACTAAATTAATCTAAACTTCAACTCTAACTAAAACTCTAAGCTATGACTCTACGGTCAAACTCTAAACTCTTAACTAAAACTAAACTAAACTAGAACTTTAACAAAAACTCTAAGCTAACACTTTAAGCTAAAAACTCTAAACTCTTAACTATAAATAAACTAAACTTCAACTCTAACTAAAGATCTAAGCTAAGACTCTAGGCTAAAACTCTAAACTATTAACTAAAACTTAACTAAACTACAAGTTTAACTAAAACTCTAAGCTAAGACTCTAAGCTAAAAACTCTAAACTCTTATCTATAACTAAACTAAACTTCAACTCTAACTAAAACTCTAAGCTAAGATTCTAAGCTAAAAACTCTAAACTCTTTAACTAAAACTAAACTAATCTTCAACTCTAACTAAAACTCTAAGCTATGACAGTAAGCTAAAACTCTAAACTCATAACTAAAACTAAACTAAACTAGAACTCTAACAAAATCTCTAAGCTATGACTCTAAGCTAAAACTCTAAACTCTTAACTATTACTAAACTAAACTTCAACTCTAACTAAAACTCTAAGCTAAGACTCTAAGATAAAACTCTAAACTCTTAACTAAAACTAAAACTAAAACTAAACTAAACTAGAACTCTAACAAAAACTCTAAGCTAAGACTCTAAGGTAAAACTCTTAAATAACTAAACTAAACTAGAACTCTAACTAAGACTCTAAGCAAAGACTCTAAGGTAAAACTCTAAACTCTTAACTAAAACTAAAGTAAACTTCAACTCTAACTAAAACTCTAAGCTAAGACTCTAAGGTAAAACTCTTAACTATAACTAAAACTCTAACTAGAACTCTAGGCTAAGACTCTAAGTTTAAACTCTAAACTCTTAACTAAAACTAAACTAAATTAGAACTTCAACAAAAAATCTAAGCTAAGACTCTAAGCTAAAAACTCTAAACTCTTAACTAAAACTAAACTAAACTAGAACTCTAACTAAAACTCTAAGCTAAGACTCTAAGTTAAAACTCTAAACTCTTAACTAAAACTAAAGTAAACTTCAACTCTAACTAAAACTCAAAGCTAAGACTCTAAGGTAAAACTCTTAACTATAACTAAAACTCTAACTAAAACTTTAGGCTAAGACTCTAAGCTTAAACTCTAAACTCTTAACTAAAACTAAACTAAACTAGAACTTCAACAAAAAATCTAAGCTAAGACTCTAAGCTAAAAATTCTAAACTCTTAACTAAAACTAAACTAAACTAGAAGTCTAACTAAAACTCTAAGCTAGGACTCTAGGGTAAAACTCTAAACTTTTAACTAAACTAAACTTCAACTCTAACTAAAACTCTAAGCTATGACTCTAAGCTAAAACTATAAAGTAAAACTAAATAAACTAAACTTCAACTCTAACTAAAACTCTAAGCTAAAACTCTAAGTTAAAACTCTAAACTCTTAACTAAAACTAAACTAAACTAGAACTCTAACAAAAACTCTAAGCTAAGACTCTAAGCTAAAAACTCTAAGCTCTTAACTTTAACTAAACTAAACTTCAACTCTAACTAAAGCTCTAACCTAAGACTCTAGTGTAAATCTCTAAACTCTTAACTAAACTACAACTTTAACTAAAACTCTAAGCTAAGACTCTAAGCTAAAAACTCTAAACTCTTAACAATAACTAAACTAAACTTCAACTCTAACTAAAACTCTAAGCTAAGACTCTAAGCTAAGAACTCTAAACTCTTAACTATAACTAAACTAAACTTCAACTCTAATTAAAACTCTAAGCAAAGACTCAAAGGTAAAACTCTAAACTCTTAACTAAAACTAAACTAAACTAGAACTCTAACAAAAACTCTAAGTTAAGACTCTATGCTAAAACTCTAAACTCTTAACTATTACTAAACTAAACTTAAACTCTAACTAAAACTATAAGCTATGATTCTAAGCTAAAACTCTAAACTCTTAACTAAAACTAAACTAATCTAGAACTCTAACAAAAACTCTAAGCTAAGACTCTAAGCTAAAACTCTTAACTATAACTAAACTAAACTAGAACTCTAACTAAAACTCTAAGCTATGACTCTAAGCTAAAACTCCAAACTCTTAACTATAGCTAAACTATACTTCAACTCCAACTAAACTCTAAGCTAGGACTCTAGGCTAAAACTCTAAACTCTTAACTATAACTAAGCTAAACTTCAACTCTAACTAAAACTCTAAGCTAAGACTCTATGCTAAAACTCTAAACTCTTAACTATAACTAAACTTCAACTCTAGCTAAAACTCTAAGCTAAGACTCTAAGCTAAAATTCTAAACTCAACTAAAACTAAACTAAAGTAGAACTCTAAGATAAAACTATAAAGTAAAACTAAACTAAACTTCAACTCTAACTAAAACTCTAAGCTAAGACTCTAAGGTAAAACTCTAAATTCTTAACTAAAACTAAACTAAACTAGAACTCTAACAAAACTCTAAGCTAAGACCCTAAGCTAAAAACTCTAAGCTCTTAACTATAACTAAACTTCAACTCTAACTAAAGCTCTAAGCGAAGACTCTAGGCTAAAATTCTAAACTCTTAACTAAAACTTAATTAAACTACAACTTTAACTAAAACTCTAAATTATGACTCTAAGCTAAAACTCTAAATTCTTAACTATAACTAAACTAAACTTCAACTCTAACTAAATTTCTAAGGTAAAACTATAAACTCTTAACTAAAACTAAACTAAACTAGAACTCTACCTAAAACTCTAAGCTAAGACTCTAAACTCTAAACAAAAACTCTGAACTATTACTAAACTAAACTTCAACTCTAACTAAAACTCTAAGCTAAGACCTTAAGCTAAAACTCTAAACTCTTGACTAAAACTAAACTAAACTAAAACTTCAACAACAACTCTAAGCTAAGACTCTAAGCTAAAAACTCTAAACTCTTAACTAAAACTAAACTAAACTAGAACTTTAACAAAAACTCTAAGTTAAGACGCTAAGCTAAAATTCTAAACTCTTAAATCAAACTGAAATAGACTTCAACTCTAACTAAAATTCTAAGCTAAGACTCTAAGGTAAAACTCCAAACTCTTAACTATAACTAAACTAAACTAGAACTCTAAACTATAACTAAACTAAACTAGAACTCTAACTAAAACTCTAAGCTAAGACTCTAAGGTAAAACTCTAAACTCTTAACAAAAACTAAATTAAACTAGAACTTCAACAAAAACTCTAAGCTAAGACTCTAAGCTAAGACTCTAGGCTAAATCTCTAAACTCTTAACTAAAACTAAACTTCAACTCTAACTAAAACTCTAAGCTAAGACTCTAAGCTAAAACTATAAAGTAAAACTAAACTAAACTTCAACTCTAACTAAAACTCTGAGCTATGACTCTAAGATAAAACTCTAAACTCTTAACTAAAACTAAACTAAACTAGAACTCTAACAAAAAACTCTAAGCTGAGACTCTAGGCTAAAACTCTAAACTCTTAATTAAAACTTAACTAAAACTACAACTTTAACTAACACTCTAAGCTATGACTCTAAGCTAAAACTCTAAATTCTTAACTATAACTAAACTAAACTTCAACCTTAACTAAAACTCTAAGCTAAGACTCTAAGGTAAAACTCTAAACTCTTAATTAAATCTATACTAAACTAGAAAGCTAACTAAAACTCTAAGTTAAGAGTCTAAGCTAAAAATCTAAATTCTCAACTATTACTAAACTAAACTTCAACTCTAACTAAAAATATAAGCTAAGACTTTAAGGTAGAACTCTAAACTCTTAATTAAAACTAAACTAAACTAGAACTCTAACAAAAACTCTAATCTAAGACTCTAAGCTAAAACTCTAAACTCTTAACTATTACTAAACTAAACTTCAACTGTAATTAAAACTCTAAGCTAAGACTCTACGCTGAAACTCAAAACTCTTAACTAAAACTAAACTAAACTAGAACTTCAACAAAAACTCTAAGCTAATACTCTAAGCTAAAAACTCTAAACTCTTAACTAAAACTAAACTATAAACTATAACTAAAACTCTAAGCTAAGACTCTAAGGTAAAACTCCAAACTCTTAACTATAACTAAACTAAACTAGAACTCTACCTAAAACTCTAAGCTAAGACTCTAAGGTAAAAACTCTAAACTCTTAACTAAAACTAAACTAAACTAGAACTTCAACAAAAACTCTAAGCTAAGACTCTAAGCTAAGACTCTAGGCTAAAACTCTAAACTCTTAACTAAAACTACAACTTTAACTAAAACTCTAAGCTAAGACTCTAGGCTAAAACTCTAAACTCTTAACTATTACTAAACTAAACTAGAACTTAAACAAAAACTCTAAGCTAAGAGTCTAAGCTAAAACTCTTAACTCTTAACTAAAACTAAACTAAACTAGAACTTCAACAAAAACTCTAAGCTAATACCCTAAGCTAAAAACTCTAAACTCTTAACAAAACTAAACTAAACTAGAACTCTAACAAAGACTCTAAGCTAAGACTCTAAACTAAAACTCTAAACTCTTGACTAAAACTAAACTAAACTAGAACTCTAACAAAAACTCAAAGCTAAGACTCTAAGGTAAAACTCTAAACTCTTAACTAAAACTAAACTAAACTAGAACTTCAACAAAAACTCTAAGCTAAAACTCTAAGCTAAGACTCTAGGCTAAAACTCTAAACTCTTAACTAAAACTTTACTGAAACTACAACTTTAACTAAAATTCTAAGCTATGACTCTAAGCTAAAACTCTAAATTCTTAACTATTACTAAACTTCAACTCTAACTAAAACTCTAAGCTAAGACTCAAAGCTAAAACTCTAAACTCTTAACTAAAACTAAACTAAGCTAGAACTTCAACAAAAACTCTAAGCTAAGACTCTAAGCTAAAACTCTAAATTCTAAACAAAAACTAAACTAAACTAGAACTCTAACAAAAACTCTAAGCTAAGACTCTAAGCTAAAACTTTAAACTCTTAACTATAACTAAAGTAAACTTCAACTCTAAATACAACTAAGCTAAGACTCTAGGCTAAAACTCTATGCCAATGGGTTAAAGATAAAACCGGAAAAATGTTGGATAAGTCTAAAAAACTCAGTCCGAATTTTTTTGGAGGCCTTTGGGGGCTCGGGGGGCCTTTGGGGGCATGGGAGGCATTTGGGGGCCCGGGGGGCTTTGGGGCCCAGGGGGGAGGGCTTTGGGGTCCGGAGGATGTTTGGGGCACGGGGGGCGCATTTGGGTAGGGGTAGGGGGGCCCTTTTTGGATTGGGTTAGGGGACCTCACAACATTGATCAAATGGAACTTGTGTATTATAACGACCGCAGAGTTTCGCCCCAATCATCTTCTAAAATGTCTCAAACGGTTTCGCCCAAATAATCCCTAAACGTAATTTCAGCGTGTTCCTTTTGTTTTGACATCCCTGCGCTGTCACACTTGAAATTCCTAGGAAACCCTTTCCCGCGTTAATCTCTTCATCTCATAGGTTTTCCTAGCCACACTATTATGGTTTCGATAGAATATTAATTTATCCCTCACACCTAATGATCAAAGCAGCCATATTTAAAAATAGAATATCAATTTATCTCTGTCACTAAAGATCAGAGAAGCCATATTTAAAAATATAATTTCTATCTCTTTAGAATCCCGTATAATTCCTAGGAAACAAGGGATGTCATTTCTAATTCCCTTTTCGTAAATCCATAATTCCCCTCGATTATGCAAATCAATTTCTCAGAAATTCTGTCCCCTTCTTTTATGTAATCAATTTTGTCGGAAATCCTCTCTCCTTCATTTATGTAAATCAAGTTCTCGGAAAACAACTTCCCCCTCGAGTCCTAAGTCAATACATCTCTCTTCCCCGTTAATACGCATGTGGAAACTTCACCCCAGTGTCATTACACCTAGTCAAACAACAAATAAATCGACCTTGACCCCACTACAATCATTAAACCATGAAAATACATCAAAGTGAAAAAATCCTGTTTTTTAATCTCAGTGAAAAAACCCATAAAAACCTGCGTATATTATGTCCTGTTTGTGCTGGTACCCCCTTCCCTACTGACATACCTCCCAGAGCCCACTGGGCAGTGGTTGTAAGTTATTCTCTGAGGGCATATAGGGTTTCTAAAGATAGAGTTGTCGTAAAAACTTCAAAAGAGGCTCTTTCAATTGGGAATTGAGATGACTAGCCCTTTTTAATAGTCGAAAGTGATTAGAGGGTAATTAACCCCCCTCTCCCACCCACCAATCCCCCAAACACATCCAATCAAAATTTTGAGATATCCATTTTGTTCAACGCAGTTGAAAGTTCTGGAAATTAGTTTTTTTAGGATGATATTTTCCTCAGAGCCCTCAGTACAAGGGTTGTAAGTTATGGCCTGGGGACATATAAGGTTTATATAGAAATTTGTTGTAAAAATTTAAAAAGGGGTCATTTGATTGGAAATTGAAATTGCCCTTTTTAATAGTCGAAAGTGAGTGGAGAGTGATTAACCCCCGTCTCATGCCCACCATTTCCCCAAAAACATTCAATCAAAGCTTAGAAATAGCCATTTTGTTCAACGTAGTTAGAAGTTCTGGAAATTATGTGTTTAAGGATGACAAACCCCCCAGTGCCACCCAGGGCAAAGGTTGTAAGTTATGCCCTGGGGGCATATAAGGTTTTTATAGATAGAGTTGTCGTAAAACTTCAAAAGGGGCTCATTCAATTGGGAATTGAGATGGCTAGTGCCCTTTTATATAGTCGAAAGCTATTGGAGGGTAACTAACCCCCCTCTCCCGTCCACCATTCCCCCAAACACATCCGATCAAAATTTTGAGATATCAATTTTGTTCAACGCAGTTGAAAGTTCGCGAAATTAGTTTTTTTAGGATGATAACCCTCTCAGAGCCCTCAGTGCAAGGGTTGTAAGTTATGCACAGAGGCCATATAAGGTTTATATAGAAATTTGCAGCAGAAATTTCAAAAAAGGCTCATTTGATTGGAAATTGAAATTGCCCTTTTTAATAGTCGAAAGTGAGTAGAGAGTGATTAACCCCCCTCCCACGCCCACCATTTCCCCAAACACATTCAATCAAAGTTTAGAGATAGCCATTTTGTTCAACGTAGTTGAAAGTTCCGGAAATTATGTATTTAAGGATGACAAACGCCTCAGAGCCCCAAGGGTTATGGTTGTAAGTTATGCCTTGGGGGCATATAAGGTTTTCATCGATAGAGTTGTCCTAAAAACTTCAAAAAGAGCTCATTCGATTGGAAATTGAGAGAGCTAGTGCCCTTTTTAATAGTCGAAAGTGATTGGAGGGTAACTAACCCCCGTCGCACACCCACCATTCCCCCAAACACATCCAATCAAAATTTTGAGATATCCATTTTGTTCAACGCAGTTGAAAGTTCTGGAAATTAGGTCTTTGAGGATGATATCCCCCTCAGAGCCCTCAGTTTAAGGGTTGTAAGCAATGCCCTGGGGGCATAAAAGGTTTATATAGAACTTTGTTGTGGAAATTTCAAAAAGAGCTCATTTAATTGGAATTTGAAATTGCCAACCAAAGTTTAGAGATAGCCATTTTGTTCAACGTAGTTGAAAGTTCTGGAAATAATGTATTCAAGGATAACAAACCCCTAGAGCTCCCAGGGCAATGGTTGTAAGTTATGCCCTGGGGACATATAAGGTTTTTATAGATAGCGTTGTTGTAAAAACTTCAAAAGAGGCTCATTTAATTGGAAAAAGAGAGGGCTAGTGGCCTTTTTAATAGTCGAAAGTAATTGGAGGGTAACTAACCCCCCTTTTAGGCCCACCATTCAACAAAACATATCCAATAAAAACTTTCAGATAGCCATCTTGTTCAACGTAGTCGAAAGATCTGGAAATTAGTTCTTTGAGGATGACAGCCTCCCCCCCCCCCCCGCCCTCAGGGCAAGGGGTGTAAGTTGTGCCCAGGGAGCATATAATGTTTTCATTGAAAGCGTTGTCGTAGAAACTTCAAAAGGGCCCAATTTGATGGAAATTAAATGGACTAGTGCCTTTGCAATCGTTGAAAGTGATTGAAGAACGACTAACGCCCCTCTCACACCCACCATTTCCCCAAACACATCCAATCAAAATTTTGAGATAGCCATTTTGTTTAACGTAGTTGAAGGTTCTGGAAATTAGGTCTTAGATGATGACAACCACCCTCACAGCCATTATGGTAAGGGTTATAATTTATGCGCTGGAGTCTGTAAGGTGGTTATAGAAAGTGTTGTCGCAAAAACTCAAAAAGGGCTCATTCGATTGGAAATTGAGAGTGCTAGTGCCCTTTTATATAGTAGAAAGTGATTAGAGGGTAACTAACCCCCCTCTCACGCCCACCATTCCCCCAAACACATTCAATAGAGATTTTCTTATTGCCATTTTATTCAACGTAGTAAAAAGTTTTGAAAATTAGTTCTTTGAGGATGACAGCCCCCCCCCAGCCCTCAGGGCAAGGGGTGTAAGTTATGCCCCGGGAGCATATAAGGTTTTATTAAAAGCGTTGTCGTAGAGGATGACAACCACCCTAACAGCCCTTAGGGTAAGGGTTGTAATTTATGCCTTGGGGGCATATAAGGTTCTTATAGAAAATGTTGTCGCAGAACCTTGAAAAGGGCTCATTCGATTGGAAATCGAAAGGTCTAGCTCCCTTTTTATTAGTCGAAAGTGATTGGAGGGCAACTAATCTCGCTCCCACGCCCACCCTCCCCATTTACCATTATGTTTAAAAACTAAATGTTGCATTAATATTAAATCAAAATGTACTGTTTTAATGCTAATTCCCAATAAGGAATCTAAGCAGTATCCCAAAAACGACTGAGGGTATTATGTTCAAACTTTCGGGGCTACTTCTGTTCTTAACATTTAACCAAGTCAAAATAGCGTAAGTGTATTCAGGCTATTAAAGGAAGTCAACAGGTTTTTTTCCATTTCTTTGCAACTAGAGGAGGTATGAAACTAAATTAAACACTACTACTTGTGTCCAGATTCTTAAAAGGATTTATGTTGTTAAAAATTGCTGAATATTTTTCTCCAACATGCAACTAGCAGGCCAAACTATAAAGTCTAAAAAAAAGAAAAAATTTAAAGTATTATTATGCTGATTTTAAATATACAAGTTTCATTAAGTTAACTCATATCGATAAAAACACAAGTTACAGCTAGCAACCTAGTATGAGACGATCACACCCTATAATAAAGACTAAAGTAACCCATTACTTCTAAAATCCGGGTTGCAGCGGTAGCTAGCAACCTAGTAAGAGACAACCACGTCCATTGTTAGTAAATATAAAAACCCATAACTCCTAAAAAAAATCAGATCAAAACAAAAAGTACACAATTGAAACCGCCTTGTCCGAAGCCCCTGTATAGGAAACATTCTGTCCCTTGGCTTGAACAGCAAGGGAAATATATTGGCTTGAAAATCAAGAAAAGTGGCGGTCACTACAACATTCTGCCTAAATGGTATATTTTTTTCCTTTCTTCTTTTCCACAGATAGCTTGGCACTGGAACATCGTAGAGGATTGTTCAATGGCTCATTTTAAATGAAATTAATTGGGTTAAAAATCTTTTGTAACTAAAATAAATTATTTCTAAAAGAGAATGAATTTTTCCTCTAAAAACCGCATTTTTGATGTCTTTTCATACTGCAGTCTTTTCAAAGATATTTGATTTTTGTACAGAAATCATAATCGTATACCAGCGGTAGGCTTTGAACTGCCTCAGAAGAGACTGGTGGCTAACACCAGTGCCTTGGACCACTCGGCAACGCTGCCTCTCCTAACTATATATGTGAATCCGGGTTGCAGCAGTAGCTAGCAACCTAGTAAGAGACGATCAGTCCAATGCTAAGAAATATAAAAACCCAGAACTCCTAAAAATAGAGTCAGATCAAAACAAAAGTACATCGTTAGTACCACCTTGTCTGAAACCTTATTAGATAAATAATGAATGTCGTCATAGTTTTATTAGAGCTATGACGTGAATTTAAAAACACGACATTATGTTGTTATTTCTGAAGACGTCATGAAATAATATCATTCCGCCATTACATCATGAAATAAAATCATTACGCCTTGACGTAATGATTACTATATAAAGGCGACAAGGATGTAAATGTTCTCATTCATGGTTACATAATGGTTAAATCAAAGCAAGCTACACGCAAGTTAAAAAAGCAGTACTACACAAAAAACAGATATAGCATCTTGAAAAGAGAAAAGCAAAGGTATTCAACCAACCAGGCGTATCTAGAAGCAAAAGTTGATAGTGACAAACAGCGTTATTGTAGTGACGTAGTTTATAGACATACAAAAATTGAGACAGCCAAACAAAAGAACGGTAGGATAATAATGAAGATTACAGAGAAGCAACAATTGAGCAGGCTAGACAAAAGATCAAGGAGCGTTATCACAATGATGAAGATTATAGAAAAGCAACAATTGAGCAAGCTAGACAAAAGATCAAGGAGCGTTATCAGGATGATGAAGATTACCGAAAAATATATAAGAAAAAGGTTGCTATCAGAATAATGGGTAGATTCTGGGGTGAAAAAAGCTATTATGAAAAAATTAAATTCTCTGCGAGGTTTTACCGAAGAACGCATAAGGACAAAGGAAAAAAATTACATTCAGAAATGCAAGAAGATGGCAAAAATGCAGGCTGAACTCCGTAAATTGAAAAATATTTTACGGATATTTAACCAGGATCAAGAAAAGTATTCAAAATTAGAGATAAAAATTCTCTTTGAAAGAGCGGATGCTGTTGAAAAGTCGGAAGAAATGCTCTGGCAAAACTTCATAGTAATATCCAAAAGAAATGTCTTCAGCTTAATGAAAAGCTTCCAAGGTATGTATTGGCAACTGCGGAACAGTTTATAGATGCAATGGAAAATATTCGACAACAAAGTGAATATACGGAGGCGTACTTTTTAGACAATTTGTATATTAATCATAGGCAGCGCACTAGTAAAGAACGATGTGGGTACAATGTATTTATTTTTTCTCCATACCCAGGCACTTCGTATCGAAGGAGTCGTCGTAGAAACTTCGAAAATGACTCATTCGGCTGGAAATTGGAGTGGTTAGTGCCCTTTTTAATAGTCGAAAATGATTGGAGGGAAACAAGCCCCCCCCCCTACGACCATCATTCCCCCAAATACGTCCAATCAAAATTTTGAGATAGCCATTTTGTTCAACGTAGTTGATTTCAAGATAGAAAATATCTTTTTGAGGAGGGCACTCCCCCAAAACCCACGGGGCAAGGGTTTTAAGTTATGCCCTAAGGGCACATAAGGTTTTTATAGAAGATGTAGTCGTAGAAACTTCAAAAAAGGCTCATTCGATTGGAAATTCAAAGGGCTAGTGCCCTTTTTAATAGTCGAAAGTGATTGGAGGGCAACTAGCCCCCCCACGCCCATAATTCCCCCAAATACAACCAATCAAAATTTTTTGACAGCCATTTTGTTCAGCGTAGTTGATTTCCAGATAGAAAATATCTTTTTGTGGAGGACACTGCCCCAAAACCCTCGGGGCAACGGTTTTAAGTTATGCCCTGGGGGCATATAAGGTTTTTACAGAAGGCGTTGTCGTAGAAACTTCAAAAACAGGCTCATTCGATTTGAAATTCAAAGGGCTAGTACCCTTTTTAATAGTTGAAATTGATTTGAGTGCAACTAGCCCCCCCCCCCTACGCCCATAATTCCCCCAAATAAATCCAATCAAAATTTTGAGACAGCCATTTTGTTCAGCGTAGTTGATTTCCAGATAGAAATATCTTTTTGTGAAGGACACTGCCCCAGAACTCTCTGGGCAAGGGTTTTAAGTTATGGCCTGGGGGCATTTAAGGTTTTTATAGAAGTCGTTGTCGTAGAAGCTTCAAAAAAGGCTCATTCGATTGGAAATTCAAAGGGCTAGTGCACTTTTTTAATATTCGAAAGAGATTGGAGGTGAACTAGACCCCCCCACGCTCATCATTCCCCCAAACACGCCCAATCAAAATTTTGAGATAGCTATTTGGTCCAACGTAGTTGATTTCCAGATAAAAATATGTTTTTGAGGAGGATACTTCCATACAACCCTCGGGGCAAGGGTTTTAAGTTTTGCCCTGGGGGTATATAAGGTTTTTATCAAGGCGTTGTCGTAGAAACTTCAAAAAAGGCTCATTTGATTGGAAATTCAAAGGGCTACTACCCTTTTTAATAGTCAAAAGTGATTGGAGGGCAACTAGCCCCCCCCCCCCGCCGATCATTCCCACAAACACGTCCAATTAAAATTTTGAGATAGACATTTTGTTCAGCGTACTTGATTTCCAGATAGGAAATATGTTTTCGAGGAGGACACTCCTCCACAACCCTTATGGCAAGGGTTTTAAGTTATACCCTTGGGGCATATAAGGTTGTTATAGAAGGCGTTGTCGTAGCAACTTCAAAACAGGCTCATTCGATTGGAATTTCAAAGGGCTAGTACTCTTTTTAATAGTAGAAAGTGATTGGAGGGCAGCTAGCCCCCTCCCCCACGCCCATCATTCCCCGAAACACATCCAATGAAAATTTTGAAATAGCTATTTTGTTCAGCGTAGTTGATTTCCAAATAGAAAATTTGTTTTTAAGGAGGACACTCCCCCATAACCCTCGGGGCAAGGGTTTTAAGTTATGCCCTGGGGGCATGTAAGGTTTTTTATAGAAGGCGTTGTCGTAGAAACTTCAAAACAGGCTCATTCGAATGGAAATTCAAAGGGCTAGTACCCTTTTTAATAGTCGAAATTGATTTGAGTACAGCTAGCCCCCGACCCCCCGCACGCCCTTCCTTCCTCCAAACACATCCAATCAAAATTTTGAGATAGCCATTTTGTTCAGTGTAGTTGATTTCCAGATAGAAAATATGTTTTGAGGAGGACACTCCCCCATATCCCTCAGGGCAAGGGTTTTAAGTTATGCCCTGAGGGTATATAAGGTTTTTAAAGAGGGCGTTGTCATAGAAACTGCAATAAAATCTTATTCGACTGGAAATTCAAAGGACTAGTGCCCTTTTTAATAGTCGAAAATGATTGGAGGGCAACAAGCCCCCCCCCCCCCACCCTACACCTAACATTCCCGAAAAACACATCCAATAAAAATTTTGAGATAGCCATTTTGTTCAGTGTAGTTGATTTCCAGATAGAAAACATATTTTTAAGGAGGACACTCCCCACAACCCTCAGGGCAAGGATTATAAGTTATGCCCTGGAGC
The DNA here is from genome assembly GCF_049724085.1 of Artemia sp. Qi Xiang Cuo. NCBI lineage: Eukaryota > Metazoa > Arthropoda > Branchiopoda > Anostraca > Artemiidae > Artemia > Artemia sp. Qi Xiang Cuo. The sequence goes on from NC_142803.1 coordinate 16,718,212, forward strand.
ATATAAGGTTTTTACTGAAATCTTTGTTATATAAACTTGAAAAAGGGATCATTCGATTTGAAATTCAAAGGATTAGTAACCTTTTTAATAGTCAAAAGTGATTTGAGGGCAACTAACCCCCCTCTCTCGCCCACCTTTTCCCAAAACACATCCAATAAAATTTTTAGATAGCCGTTTTATTCAACGTAGTTAAAAGTTTTGGAAATTAAGTCTATAAGGATGACAACCCCTCCCCCCAGAGCCCTCAGGGCAGGGGTTGTAAGTTATGCCCTGGGGGTAAATAAAGTTTTTATTGAAAGCGTTGTCGTAGAAACTTCAAAAGGGCTCATTCAATTGGAAATTCAAAGGGCTAGTGCCTTTTTTAATAGTTGAAAGTGATTGGATAGCGACTAACGCCCCTCTCACGCCCACCATTTTCCCAAAAACGTCCAATCAAAATTTTGAAATATCCATTTTGTTCAACGTAGCTGAAAGTTTTGGAAATCAGGACTTTTAGGATGATAGCGCCCTCAGAGCCCTCAGTGCAAGGGTTGTAAGTTATGCCCTGGGGGCATATAAGGTTTATATAGAAAGTTGTTGTATATGATTTATAGAATAGATTTTATTCTTACTCAAATCCAATTTTTATATGTTCAAAAACCAAATGTTGACTTAAGATTAAATCAAAATGCACTGTGATAATGCTAATTCACAATAAGGCATTTCAGCAGTATCCCAATAACGACTGAGGGTAATACGTTCAAACGTTCGGGGCTACTTCTGCTCTTAAAATTTAACTAAATCCAAATATCGTAAGTGTATCCAAGCTATCAAAGAAAGTAAACAGATTTTTTTTGTGAATGGTATCAAGTTTTCCATTACAGGTCAACTAGAGGAGTTATGAAACTAAATTAAACAGTACTATTTGTGTCCAGATTTTTAATTGGGTGTATGCTGTTAAAAGTTGCTGAAAATTTTTCTCAGGCATACAAATAGCTGGCCAAACTATAAAGTCTTAAAAAATAAAGAGATTTAAAGTATTATTTTCTTTTTCCCTGAAAAGACTATGTCAATATAAAACGAACAGAAATTAATTAAAAAAACTTTTTCCACAAAATCGGTTTTTCAAAGAAAAGTAAAGAACTCCATTAAACAAAAAAGAGCAAAACTAAAATCAAATAATCTACCAATCGTGAAACTGCCACAAGTGAGCATTTATAGATAAATGAAACCCAAAACGAACAGAAATTACAATAAATAACTAAGTCAAACTCACAACGAGCAGAAATTATAATAAGTTGGGCACAAAACCTCTATGCCTTCCGAAGGCCAGAAAAAAATTTGCACTTTACTGAAAAAATACAAATGAATTCGCATTGTCAGATTAATATACATATAGCCTACTGATATTTAGTAATCAAAATGTTAATATTATTTGATTTATTAAAGTTATAAAAGTAAAAACATTTATATTTTTCAGTAAAGTGCTTCAGTAAATTTTCTTCTGGCCATGGGAAGGCATAGGGGTTTAGCACCCAGCTTATGTTAATGATGTAGTTGATTTCCAGATAGAAAATACGTTTTGAAGGAGGACACTCCCCTACATCCCTCAGGGCAAGGGTTTTAAGTTATGCCCTGGGGGTATATAAGGTTTTTAAAGAAGGTGTTGTCGTAGAAACTTCAATAAAAAATTATTCGACTGAAAATTCAAAGGGCTAGTGCCCTTTTTAATAGTCGAAAGTGATTGGAGGGCAACTAGCCTCCCCCCCCCCCACACCCAACATTCCCTCAAACATATGCGATAAAAATTTTGAGATAGCCATTTTGTTCAGGGTGGTTGATTTCCACATAGAAAACATATTTTTAAGGAGGACACTCCCCAACAACCCTCAGGGCAAGGATTATAAGTTATACCCTGGGGGCATATAAGGTTTTTATTGAAATCTTTGTCGTAGAAACTTGAAAAAGAGCTCATTCGATTTGAAATTCAAAGGACTAGTACCATTTTTAATAGTCAAAAGTGATTTGAGAGTAACTAACCCCCCTCTCTCGCCCACCTCTTCCCAAAACACATCCAATAAATTTTAGATAGCCATTTTATTCAACGTAGTTAAAAGGTTTGGAAATTAGGTGTTTAAGGATGACAACTGCTCCCCCCACAACCCTCAGGGCAGGGGTTGTAAGTTATGCCCTGGGGGCATACAAAGTTCTTATTAAAAGCGTTGCCATAGAAACTTCAAAAGGGCTCATTCAATTTGAAATTTAACGGGTTAGTGCCTTTTTTAATAGTTGAAAGTGATTAGATTGCGACTAACGCCCCTTTTACGCCCACCATTTTCCCACAACACATTACGCACAACACATCCAATCAAAATTTTGAGATATCCATTTTGTTCAACGTAGTTGAAAAATCTGGAAATTAGGTCTTTTAGGATGATAACCCCCTCAGAGCCCTCAGTGCAAGGGTTGTAAGTTCTACCCTGAGGGCATATAAGGTTTATATAGAAAGTTGTTGTATATGATTTATAGAATAGATTTTAGTCTTCAACAAATCCAATTTTTATTTATGTTTAAAAACGAAATGTTGACTTAAGATTAAATCAAAATGCACTGTGATAATGCTAATTTCCAATAAGGCATCTCAGCAGTATCCCAAGAACGACTGAGGGTATTATGTTCAAACTTTCGGGGCTACTTCTGCTCTTACAATTTAACCAAATTCAAATACTGTAAGTTTATCCAAGCTATCAAAGAAAGTGAACAGATTTTTTTGCGAATGGTATCAAGTTTTCCATTACAGGTCAACTATAGGAGTTATGAGACTAAATTAAACAGAACTATTTGTGTCCAGATTTTTAAATGGGTGTATACTGTTAAAACTTGCTGAAAATTTTTCTCCGGCATACAAATAGCAGGCCAAACTATAAAGTCTTAAAAAACGAAAAGATTTAAAGTATTATTTTCTTTTTCCCTGAAAAGACTATGTCAATATAAAACGAACAGAAATTAATTAAAAAAATTGTTTGCACAAAAATGGTTTTTCAAAGAAAAGTAAAGAACTCCATTAACCAAAAATGAGCAAAAATAAAATAAAATAATCTACCAAGCGTGGAACTGCCACAAATCAGCATTGATAAATAAATGAAACCCAAAACGAACAGAAATTACAATAATTAACCAAGTCAAACTCAAAACAAGCAGAAATTAACATAAGTTGGGCACAAAACCCCTATGCCTTCCCAAGGCCAGAACAAAATTTGCCCTTTACTGAAAAAAGTACAAATGAATGTGCATTGTCAGTTTAATATACATATACTGATATTTACTAATCAAAATGTTAATATTATTTTATTTATTAAAGTTATAAAAGTAATAACATTTATATTTTTTCAGTAAAGTGCAAATTTTGTTCTGGCCTTGGAAAGGCACTTTCTGTTATTTGGCTTGAACAGCAAGGGAAATATATTGGCTTGAAAATCAATAAAAGTGGCGGCTACTACATTATTATACCTAAACGGCATATTTTTTTCTTTCTTTTTTTTTCTTTTCCAAAGATAGCTTGGCACTGGAACATCGTAGAGAGTTGTTCAATGGCTCATTTTAAAGGAAATTAATTGGGTTAAAAATATTTTGTAACTAAAATAAATTATTTATAAAAGAGAATAAATTTTTAACTAAGAACTGCATTTTGATGTCTTTTCATACTGCAGTCTTTTCAAAGATATTTGATTTTTGTGCATAAATCATAATCGTATACCAGCGGTAAGATTTGAACCCACGTTTCCGAAGAGACTGGTGGCTAACACCAGCACCTTGGACCACTCGGCCACGCTGCCTCTCATAAATATATATGTGAATCCGGGTTGCAGCAGTAGCTAGCACCTAGTAAGAGACGATCAGTCCAATGCTAAGAAATATAAAACACCAGAACTCCTAAAAATAGAGTCAAATCAAAACAAATCATAATAAAGAACGACCTCTTGCCTATACTAAATTTTGTAGATCACTTAACAATAGTATAGGTTAGTAAAGTTTACATAAAGGACCGATATAGTTCATCGTAAATGGTGTATGTCAATACGGTTTCATTTTATACAATTATCCATTATTATATAAAATGTAGTAATGTTTGAGGGTTTTTAACAAAAAAATTATTTGTTAACTGAAAATAGAAAAATTTCTGAAAATTTTAAATAAAGTTATATTAAAACACAATCATTATCAACCAGTTCTTGGTAACCTATAATAAAGAACTACCTCTTGCCGTACTAAATTTTATACGCAACTAAATTATAGTAAAGGTTAGTAATCCTACAGATAGCTTGGCAGTGGTAAACCATAGAGAGTTGTTTAATGGCTCATTTTAAAGGAAAATAATGGGGTTAAAAACCTTTTGTAATTATGAAACAAATTATTTTTAAAATAGAATCATTTTTCTTACAAAATTACATTAAAAGAAGATCATTAAAATAACAAACCATTGTAAATATTGGACTTAGTTAGCTACTTGATTGTTTGAGGCTCGTCTCTTACTATTTTAGAGAAGAAAAAGCCGTAGGCTTTTTCCTATTTGTAATCTGGGTTGCAGCAGTAGCTAGCAACCTAGTCCGGGTTGCAGCGGTGGCTAGCATTATAATAAATAACGATAATTATCCATTATTATGTAAAATGCAGTAATGTTTGTGGGGTTTTAACACAAACTTTATTTTCTATCCGGGTTGTAGTGGTAGCTAGCAACCAAGTGAGAGACGATCACATCAAATGTTAAGAAATATAAAAACCCATAACTCCTAAAAAAAGAGTCAGATCAAAACAAAAAGTACAACATTAGAACCACCTTGTGCAAAATACCTGTATTGGAAGCTTTCTGTTCCTTGGTTATATAAAAAGATGATCATTAGATGAACATTTATATATTAAAATACGATCATTGGAATACCAAACCATTGCAAACATTGGACTTAGTTAGCTTCTTAATTGTTTCAGGATTGTCTCTCACTATTTCAAAGAAGAAAAAGCCGTAGGCTTTTTCCTGTTTGTAATCATCCGGGTTGCAGCGGTATCTAGCAACCTAGTAAGAGACGATCACGCCCCATAGTAAAAACTAAAGTAACCCATTACTCCTGATCCGGGTTGCAGTGGTAGCTAGCAACCTAGTAAGAGACGATCACGTTCAATATTAAGAAATATAAAAACCCGTAACTCCTAAAAAAAAGTCAGATCAAAACCATTATAACAAAGAACGACCTCTTGCCTATACTAAATTTTGTACTATAGTGTAGGTTAGTAAAGTTTACATAAAGGACCGATATAGTTTATCGTAAATGGTCAATGTCAATACGGTTTCATTTTATATAATTATCCATTATTATGTAAAATGCAGTAATGTTTGGGGGGTTTTAACAAAAAAATTATTTGTTAACTGAAACTAGAATAATTCCTGAAAATTTTAAATAAAATTATATTAAAAGACGATCATTATCAAACAGTTCATGGTAACCAATATTTTAACAAAGGTATGAAAGGCATTGATTACCTTATCCATGTCCAAATCCCAAACCCAAGATCATTTTCAGTTTTGGCACGTTTTGATTCTCGTTGTCCAGGTTGATTTTCATTGACTTGCTGCTCTTCGTTTTCATTTTTGAATCCCCCGCTTTTTCGGTGTCTATGTCTTCTAACCGCGTGTGTCTTTAACCTTTATTTTCATTTTTAAGAAGATCTAATTGTTGTTTTCACCTAACTTCCAACCGCCCGTGTCTGTGCTTTTTATTTTCATTTTTGAAACTTTTTTATATTTTGATTTCTTCAGATAATTTTGGAATGGCCTTTGCTATAGCTGTCCGTATTGGTATTGTCGTAATTGATGGTCCAGGTTATCAAGTTTCACATCTTATCTCGTTTGCTAGTTCTGGTTTGGGTTCCAAAGAAGGGTATCATTTATAGTAACTGCAACAACAAATTTTCAATTTCTGGGCCTTTCAATAGACATTATATTATATAAATAGCTGTTGCACTGGAGACTCAACAGTCTTATTTATGCTATACATGACATCATATAAGAAAATACTTACACGGTGCCATGTATGATGTCAGGAGAAATGATTGTATGATGTACTAACATAGTTCATGACATCATTTGCAGAAACCAAAATAAGGCTTTTAACGATTTTTCTTAGACTTTTGACCTATCTAGCTGACTTTTTATCCAAGAATATCCCAAGATTCCAGTTTTACCGAAAATATATGGAGCCGGGTTCGAGAAACCGAATAAATACATACATAAATACATACACAATTATTACTCACACATAAAGGTAGTATATATATATATATATATATATATATATATATATATATATATATATATATATATATATATATATATATATATATATATATATATATATATATATATATATATATATATATATATATATATATATATATATATATATTCTCTCTCTCTCTCTCTCTCTCTCTCTCTCTCTCTCTCTCTCTCTCTCTCGCTCTCTCTCTCTCTCTCTCTCTCTCTCTCTCTCTCTCTCTCTCTCTCTCTCTCTCTCTCTCTCTCTCTCTATCTCTCTATATATATATATATATATATATATATATATATCCTTGTGTGTCAGCCTTGGACACAAGGGCTGTTGGGAGGGATGACATCCCCGAAGGCATTATTTCTGGACTTTTCATTAATACTGAGGAAATGGATGTCTTAAAACTTTGATTAGATGTTTGTTTTGGAAAATGCCATACCCAGCAGGTTGATTACCCTCAAATGACTTTTTACTCTTAAAAAGGACATGGAAACTTCCAGTTTCTATTTGAATGAGCTCCATCTGAATCCCCGGCAATCCAATCCAGATCCCCGGCAATTTTATCCGTGGCCTCTACCTCACACCTCCTTAGTTCATATGTCAATGCTTTCTCCACTTTCTTTATATTCTTTTTATTTTCATATGATCTATCACTCAGATAATTGTTGTATAAGTCCTTTCTCCTTTCTATTAAACATAAAGCTTTTTCACTAGTATTCTTAGTTGCAGTCCTAGCTTTCTTCCCAACGATACCTTCAGCATGCTTCAGAAATTATTTTTCTAGAATTGTATAAACCATCTTCCATATTATCTAAATTTTAAACCCTCAAGTTTAGTATTCGACTGTTCCTGGAAAGTTTCTCTCAAGTTCTCGATCCATGGATCTACCAGCGTCGTAACTTCCCAGCAAGGTATTTAATCAGCTTCAGAAATTTGAGCTTTCAAATTTAACCCTGTGACACTACTAGACGATGATCTTTACCTCTAACATCAATAAAAGCCTGCCCCTATCTACCCTAGTATCCTGTAATGATCACCTCTTGCCAGTCTTCGGTTCTACTCATAACAGAATCAATGAGGTTTTTCTGTCTTATCATCATGTAATACCACCATGTTAACTTGTGGGTATTTATAATAATATTTTAAAGACTTATTATATATAAACTACAGAAACTTTATATATATATATATATATATATATATATATATATATATATATATATATATATATATATATATATATATATATATATATATATATATATATATATATATATATATATATATATATATATATATATATATATATATATATATATATATATATATATATATATATATATATATATATATATATATATATATATATATATATATATATATATATATATATATATATATATATATATATATATATATATATATATATATATATATATATATATATATATATATATATATATATATATATATATATATATATATATATATATATATATATATATATATATATATATATATATTACATTATAAGTAGTAAGGGTGTATAAGATTATAAATATACATGAAAATATAAATTGAATTTCAGTATCCATTGAAAAGATACATGAAAATATACGTTGAATTTCAATATTGATTATAAATATACATGAAAATATACATTGAATTTCACTATTGATTATAAATATACATTAATTTTCACTATTGATTATAAATATACATGAAAATATACAATAGTAGACATGAAATTTTCACGTAATAGTAGTCTAACCTGTACATTGACTTACCAAGGACATTGATATATAGGTTTCACTAGTGATTGCATAATATGCTATGAAGGACGAGTTTCTGACATAATTCATGGAGGCCAGATTTCTACTTCATAATGTATATATGGCCTACATGCCTTTTAGGGTAAGTACATTATCCGTGTCAAAAAAAAAGGTTAAAGTAATTAGCAGTTAAGTTAACCCTGAAGAGCATGTTAATTCATACCTTGTTTATTATAAATTTGAAACAATATCAATCTTTGGAAACGGTTAACGATGATAAAATGGTCTTATGAGTTGACCTAGCTTTACTTCTTAGATTTGTACTGTATAATACACAACTGGTGTTTGGGGCAGTGTTGTCAATTTAAAATACAGTTTAACGTTATACTAAAAAGTTTTCATTTTTTTTTTTAGGAAAAATCTTCCACATAGGGGGGATTTCCAGTGCGAATACAAAAAAACAACCAGAAATTCAATAAAAAAAACGAAAATAATATTATAATTAATTAAATTGATTCCTTCTATGCTTGAGGTGAAAAAAGCTATATCGCGATTGACTTGTAAAAATATGCCACGCGATGAAACCGAATTAGCAAATCTATTTGGGATAATGAGATGCGAGTCCCTTCTGGGTGTGAGAAATTTATGTCTAAAACACCGGCAGTTTCTTGTTTGCATGTGATATGTAATATTTTAATTTAAGAAAAATCGTTATTTGTCATTCGCGAAGATAAATATTCTGAGGCCTTAATAATAATAATAGTATATTAAATATAAACCAGGGTGTCTTGGGTATGTGTTAATATATTCAGTTTGTTTAGTATAAAATCGAGTTTCACATTGGAATTTTATACAGTTTGAATACTTCATCCATTCTATCGATATAACTTCAGGGATGTATGGTGTTTTCGATTTTGAATTCATTGGCTTGAAGAAATCATCATGTGGAGTGATTTTTGAATGTGAGTTTCTATTGCTGACTACAGATCATCGAGAAGTCTCTTGTTACCACTAGCATATAAACTACAATATGTATGACTACAATGAAGACAGGTGGCGCAATACATTATACGTTATAAACAAAATAGGTTTATATAATAGAATGATACCCCCATCCTATAACAAAGGGAAGGATCTATCCTATGTACAAGAGGAAGTTAGAGAGATATGCTCTTTTTTGGCGTAACAGCACTGTACGCAAAAGCGAATGTGCCCACTGATAAACTTTTAATCGACAAATGCAAATCAGATATACCAATATTCAACTTGGAAGATTTTAATTGTGAGGTATTTCCGAGTAGAATACACAACCCAGAGGACGAGATTTATTTTTTAGCAGATAGGTGCCGATAAATATTCCTTCTCGGAATATGTGTGTAAGATATCCTAGGAAGAAGAAAAACAACAAAATCAGTGATAGAGATTGGAATCACACTGAGTGGATGACGAACAATGATGAATTTTTATAATAGTCATCACACCCATGACTACCCAACGGTCTTTTTGAAGACCACCAATTCTATAAACACTTCGTAACCATGGTAACATGAATCTTTTAAGTTCAATAGTCGAATCTAGTTTTTTGCAGAAGCTAAGGATAGTAGCGGTGACAATTGAGAGATAGAGATTAATTGCCCCTCTCCCTAGTTTTCGAAAAAAACCTTTTTTGTTGTATTTATACTTTTAAAAAGTTCAATATTCGAAGCTAGCTTCTGCGAGAGCTTGAGACAAAAGCGGTGACAATTGAGAGATAGAGATTAATTGCCCCCCTAGTTTTCGAAAAACACCTTTTTTTTTTTTTTTTGTTGTATTTATACTTTTAAAAAGTTAAATAGGTATAGTATGATTGGTTTGCAAAAAACACGAAAGTACTACTACTAGTAACAACTCACTGCACTACAAAACCATCTGAAGTAGTCACGGCTATGTTTTATCAAGAAAACTTCTGAATTCCTTTAAGGTATAGACACAGACACGACATTTGGGTTGATCTAGGTTCACTTAGAGTGACGCGCCACTCTAAGTGAACCTAGATCAACCCAAGTGTCATGTCTGTGCGTGTCTTGTCTCTATGTGTGTGTCATCTCTGTGGGTGTGTTGTCTCTGTTTTTGTGTCTTCTCTGTATGTTCGTCGTCTCTGTGCGTGTTTCGTCTCTTTGTGTGTTTCGTATCTGTGTGTGTGCGTCATCTATTTGTGTGTGTGTGTATTGTCTCTGTGTGTTAGTCGTCTCTGTGTGTGTGTCTGTGTGTGTCGTCTCTCTATGTGTGTCTCGTCTCTGTGTGTGTTTTATCTCTGTGCGTGTGTCGTCTCTATGTGTAAGTCCTCACTTTGAGTTTGTCGTCTCTGTGTGTGTGTGTCGTCTGTGTGTGTGTGTGTGTGTGTCGTCTCTGTGTGGGTGTTGTCTCTGTGTGTGTGTGTGTCGTCTCTATGCGTGTGTCGTCTCTATGTATGTTTCGTATCTGTGTGTCGTGTCTGTGCGTGTCTCGTCTCTGTGTGTGTGTCATCTCTGTGAGTGTGTCGTCTCTTTGTGTTTTTCGTATCTGTGTGTGTGTGTCATCTCTTTGTGTGTGTGTGTGTTGTCTCTGTGTGTTTGTCGTCTCTGTGTGTTTGTCGTCTCTGTGTGTGTATTTGAGTGTGTGTGTGTGTGTGTCGTCTCTCTCTATGTGTCTAGTCTCTGTGTGTTTGTCATCTCTGTGCGTGTGTCGTCTCTATGGATAAGTCCTCAATTTGAGTGTGTCGTCTCTGTGTGTGTGTGTCATCTCTGTGTGTGTTTGTCGTCTTTGTGTGGGTGTTGTCTGTGTGTGTGTGTGTGTTGTCTCTGTGCGTCTGTCGTCTCTATGTGTGTTTCGTATCTGTGTATGTGTGTGTCGTGTCTTTGTGTGTGTGTCGTATCTATGTGTGTTTATTATTTCTGTGTGTGTGTGTGTCGTCTCTCTTGGTGTGCGTGTGTGTGTTGTCTCTGTGTGTGTGTATCGTCTCTGTGCGTTTGTCGTCTCTATGAGTGTTTCCTCTCTGTGTGTGTGTGTGTTTTTGTCATCACTGTGTGTGTGTCTTCTGTGTGTGTGTATCGTCTCTGTGTGTGTGTCGTCTCTGTGCTTGTGTCATCGCTATGTGTGTGTCGTCTCTGTGTTTGTGTGTGTCGTCTGTGTGTGTGTGTGTGTCGTCGCTATGTGTGTGTCGTCTCCTCTGTGCGTGTGTGAATTCAAGAAAGAGTTTGTTACCTACTTACTTACTTACTTCCTTACTTTCTTACTTACTTGCTTTTAAATGCATTCAGATATTTTCTTGATAAAACATAGCCGTGACTACCTCAGATGGTTTTGTGGTGCAGTGAGTTGTTACTAGTAGTAGTATTTTCGTGTTTTTTAAGAGCCATTCATGCTATACCTTAAACGCATATAGATATTTTCCTGATAAAACATAGCCGTGACTACTTCAGTTGGTTTTGTAGTTCAGTGAGTTGTTACTAGTAGTAGTATTTTCGGGTTTTTTTCAAGCCATTCATACTATACCTTAAATGAATTCAGATATTTTGTTGATAAAACATAGCCGTGACTACCTCAGACGGTTTTGCAGTGCAGTGAGTTGTTACTAGTAGTAGTACTTTCGTGTTTTTTGCAAGCCATTCATACTAGACCTTAAATGCATTCAGATATTTTTTTGATAAAACATAGCCGTGACTACCTCAGATGGTTTTGTGGTGCAGTGAGTTTTTACTAGTAGCAGTACTTTCGTGTTTTTTGCAAGCCATTCATACTAGACCTTAAATGCATTAAGATATTTTCTTGAAAAAACATAGCCGTGACTACATCAGATGGTTTTGTGGTGCTGTGAGTTGTTACTAGTAGTAATACTTTCGTGTTTTTTTTTCAATCCATTCATACTATACCTTAAATGCATTCAGATATTTCCTTGATAAAAAATAGCCGTGACTACCTCAGATGGTTTTGTGGTGTAGTGAGTTATTACTAGTAGTAGTGTTTTCGTGTTTTTTGCAAGCCATTTAAACTATACCTTAAATGCATTCAGATATTTTGTTGATAAAACATAGCCGTGACTACCTCAGATGGTTTTGCGGTGCAGTGAGTTGTTACTAGTAGTAGTAGTACTTTCTTGTTTTTTGCAATCCACTCAAACTATACCATCAACTAATTATTATTTTTCCTTGACCATAAATAACTTTATCTATTATTGTTTTGTGGCGGTTTTAGCTTTTTATATAATCATTATTTTCATGTTTTTTGCTAGCCATTCTTAAAAGAACTTCTATGAATTCAGATATTTTCTTGATAAAACGAAGCATTTAAAAACTCAGATTGAGTTTTAGTGATTTGTGTTGTTACTAGTAGTATTACTTTCCTGTTTTTTGCAAGCCATTCATACTATACCTTAAATGCATTCATATATTTCCTTGATAAAAAATAGCCTTGACTACCTCAGATGGTTTTGTGGTGCAGTGAATTGTTACTAGAAGTAGAATTTTCGTGTTCTTTGCAAGCCATTTATACTATACCTTAAATGCATTCAGAAGTTTTCTTGATAAAACATAGCCGTGACTACTTCAGATGGTTTTGTAGTGCAGTGAGTTGTTACTCGTAGTAGTATTTTCGTGTTTTTTGTAAGCCATTCATACTATACCTTAAATGTATTCAGATATTTTCTTGATAAAACATAGCCGTGACTACCTCAGATGGTTTTGTGGTGCAGTGAGTTGTTACTAGTAGTAGTACTTTCGTGTTTTTTGCAAGCCATTCATACTAGACCTTAAATGCATTCAGATATTTTCTTGATAAAACATAGCCGTGACTAAATCAGATGGTTTTATGGTGCAGTGAGTTGTTAGTAGTAGTAGTACTTTCGTGTTTTTTGCAAGCCATTCATACTATACCTTAAAACCATTCAGATATTTCATTGACAAAAAATAGCCGTGACTACCTCAGATGGTTTTGTGGTGCAGTGAGTTATTACTAGTAATAGTATTTTCATGTTTTTTGCAAGCCATTCATATTATACCTTAAATGCATTCAAATATTTTGTTGATAAAACATATCCGTGACTACCTCAGATGGTTTTCCAGTGCAGTGAGTTGTTACTAGTAGTGGTATTATCGTGTTTTTTTTTTTTTTACAAGCAATTCATACTATACCTTAAATGCATTCAGATAAGCAATTCATACTATACCTTAAATGCATTCAGATATTTTCTTGATAAAACATAGCCGTGACTACAACAGATGGTTTTGTGGTGCAGTGAGTTGTTACTAGTAGTAGTACTTTCGTGTTTTTTGCAAGCCATTCATACTATACCTTAAATGCATTCAGAAGTTTACTTGATAAAACATAGCCGTGACTACATCAGATGGTTTTGTAGTGCAGTGAGTTGTTACTAGTAGTAGTATTTTCGTGTTTTTTGCAAGCCATTCATACTATACCTTAAATGCATTCAGATATTTTCTTGATGAAACATAGCCGTGACTACATCAGATGGTTTTGTGGTGCAGTGAGCTGTTACTAGTAGTAGCACTTTCGTGTTTTTTGCAATCCATTCATACTAGACCTTAAATACATTCAGATATTTCATTGATAAAAAATAGCCGTGACTACCTCAGATGATTTTGTGGTGCAGTGAGTTATTACTAGTAATAGTATTTTCATGTTTTTTGCAAGCCATTCATACTATACCTTAAATGTATTCAGATATTTTGTTGATAAAACATATCCGTAACTACCTCAGATGGTTTTGCGGTGCAGTGAGTTGTTACTAGTAGTAGTAGTACTTTCGTGTTTTTTGCAAGCCATTCATACTATACCTTAAATTCATTCAGATATTTTGTTGATAAAACATAGCCGTGACTACCTCAGATGGTTTTGCGGTGCAGTGAGTTGTTACTAGTAGTAGAAGTACTTTCGTGTTTTTTGCAAGCCATTCATACTAGACCTTAAATGCATTCAGATATTTTGTTGATAAAACATAGCTGTGACTACCTCAGATTGTTTTGCGGTGTAGTGAGTTGTTACTAGTAGTGGTATTTTCGTGTTTTTTTTACAAGCAATTCATACTATACCTTAAATGCATTCAGATAAGCAATTCATACTATACCTTAAATGCATTCAGAAGTTCCCTTGATAAAACATAGCCGTGACTACTTCAGACGATTTTTAGTGCAGTGAGTTGTTACTAGGAGTAGTACTTTCTTGTATTTTGCAAACCAATCATACTATACCTATTGAACTTTTGAAAAGTATAATTACAACAAAAAAAAAAGGTGTTTTTCGAAAACTAGGGGGGCAATTAATCTCTATCTCTCAATTGTCACCGCTTTTGTCCTAAGCTCTCGCAGAAGTTAGCTTCGAGTATTGAACTTTTTAAAAGCATAAATACAACAAAAAAGGTGTTTTTCGAAAACTAGGGGGGGTGGGGGGCAATTAATCTCTATCTCTCAATTGTCACCGCTTTTGTCCTAAGCTCTCGCAGAACCTAGCTTCGAATATTGAACTTTTTAAAAGTATAAATACCACAAAAAAGTGTTTTTCAAAACTATAGACAATTAATCTCTATCTCTCTCAATTATCACCGCTTTTGTCTTAAGCTCTCGCAGAAGCTAACTTCAAATATTGAACTTTTTAAAAGTATAAATACAACAAAAAAGGTATTTTCGAAAATTAGGTGGGGGGCAATTAATCTCTATCTTTCAATTGTCACAGCTACTGTCCTTAGCTTCTGCTGAAGCTAGCTTCGACTATTGAGCTTAAAAGATTCATGTTACCATGGTTACGAAGTGTTTATAGAATTGGTGGTCTTTAAAAAGACCGTTGGGTAGTCATGGGCGTGATTACTATTATAAAAATTCATCATTGTTCGTCATCCACTCAGTGTGATTCCAATCTATATCACTGATTTTGTTGTTCTTCTTCTTCCTAGGACATCTTACACACATATTCCGAGAAGGAATATTTATCGGCATCCATCTGCAAAAAAATCGAATTTTGTCCTCTGGGTTGTGTATTCTACTCGGAAATACCTCACAATTAAAATCTTCCAAGTTGAGTATTGGTATATCTGCTTTACATTTGTCGATTAAAAGTTTATCAGTGGGCACATTCCCTTTTGCGTACAGTGCTGTTACGCCAAAAAAACAGCATATCTCTCTAACTTCCTCTTGTACTTAGGATAGATCCTTCCCTTTGTTATAGGAAGGAGGTTTCATTCTATTATATAAACCTATTTTGTTTATAACGTATAATGTATTGCGCCACCTGTCTCTATTGTAGTCTTACATATTTCTAGTTTATATGCAAGTGGTAACAAGAGACTTCTCGATGATCTGTAGTCAGCAATAGAAATGCACATTCAAAAATCACTCCACATGATGATTTCTTCAAGCCAATGAATTCGCAATCGAAAACACCAGACATCCTTGAAGTTATATCGATAGAATGGATGAAGTATTCAAACTGTATAAAATTCCAATTTGAAACTCGATTTTATACTAAAGAAACTGAATATATTAACACATACCCAAGACACCCTGGTTTATATTTAACATACTATTATTATTATTAAGGCCTCAGAATATTTATCTTCGCGAATGACAAATAGCGATTTTCCTTAAATTAGAATATTAGATAACACATGCAAACAAGAAACATCCGGTGTTTTAGACATAAATTTCTCACACCCAGAAGGGACTCGCATCTCATTATCCCAAATAGACATGCTAATTTTGTTTCATCGCGTGGCATATTTTTACAAGTCAATCGCGATATAGCTTTATTCACCTCAAGCATAGAAGGAATCAATTTAATAAATTATTATAATATTTTCGTTTTTTTTTATTGAATATCTGGTTGTTTTTTGTATTCACACTGGAAATACCCCCCTATTAGGAAGTTTTTTCCTAAAAAAAGAAAAAACTGGAAACTTTTTAGTATAAAGTTAAACTGTATTTTAAATTGACAAAACTGCCCCAAACACCAGTTGTGTATTATACAGTACACATTTAAGAAGTAAAGCTAGGTCAATTCATAAGACCATTTTATCATCGTTAACCGTTTCCAAAGATTGATATTGTTTCAAATTTATAATAAATAAGGTATGAATTAACATGCTCTTCAGGATTACCTTAACTGCTAATTACTTTAACCTTTTTTTTTGACACGGATAATGTACTTACCCTAAAAGGCATGTAGGCCATATATACATTATGAAGTAAAAATCTGGCCTACATGAATTATGTCAGAAACTCGTCCTACATAACATTATGCAATCACTAGTGAAACCTATGTATCACTCTCCTTGGTAAGTCAATGTACAGGTTAGACTACTATTATGTGAAAATCATTGTATATTTTCATGTATATTTATAATCAATAGTGAAAATCAATGTATATTTATAATCAATAGTGAAATTCAATGTATATTTTCATGTATATTTATAATCAATAGTGAAATTCAACGTATATTTTCATGTATCTTTTCAATCAACAGTGAAATTCAATGTATATTTTCATGTATATTTATAATCTTATACACCCTTACTACTATTATATATATATATATATATATATATATATATATATATATATATATATATATATATATATATATATATATATATATATATATATATATATATATATATATATATATATATATATATATATATATATATATATATATATATATATATATATATATATATATATATATATATATATATATATATATATATATATATATATATATATATATATATATATATATATATATATATATATATATATATATATATATATATATATATATATATATATATATATATATATATATATATATATATATATATATATATATATATATATATATATATATATATATATATATATATATATATATATATATATATATATATATATATATATATATATATATATATATATATATATATATATATATATATATATATATATATATATATATATATATATATATATATATATATATATATATATATATATATATATATATATATATATATATATATATATATATATATATATATATATATATATATATATATATATATATATATATATATATATATATATATATATATATATATATATATTATACAAAAAATGATATACCTTAGATCTGAACGAAGATTTGTTTTGTGTGGAAGAATTAGTGACAGTACTGAAAGGATTAAAAAATAATAAGGCCCAAGGTGCTGATACTGTGGTAAATGGTTATCTTAAATATGTTTGCTCTGAGGTTAGAAATAAGCCATTGATGATAATGAACATTTTTTTTTTAAGCGGAAGTACCTAGCGATTTTAGTAGAACTCTAATTGAACCGCTGCACAAGAAAGGCGCTAAGAGTGAGTGTGTAAATATTAATGCATTAGCCTAGTCCCTGTAGGTAGCAAATTGCTGATTAATATGATAGTTTTTTAAACTGAGATATGTTGTAGAAAAAGTTGTAAGAGAAGAACAGAGTGGTTTTAGAAAGGGTAGAAGATGTGTCGACCAAGATTCCACTCTTAGGTTGATTGAGAAGTGCCTTAGTTATAAAACACCTTTGGTCGTCAGTTCAATAGATAATGAGTAAGAGTTCGATTCTGTTGAGAGAAGAGCTTTAGTGATGGTCTTATCCTTTTATGGTATACCTGACAAATACGTTACTGTGATTAGTGCTATGTACGAGAAAAACACTGCTGCTGTTAAGGTAAGAAACAAGATTATCAGCTGGTGTCGTAGCCTATTTAATCAGGAATTAAGCAGGATTGTGTTCTAATCCCCTTTATATGGATCATTTTAATGGATTATGTCTTAAGGAGCACAAGAAGGGCAATGGGAGACCACGGAATCAAATAGAGAAGAAAAATTCTCCTGGACTTGGATTATGCTGTTGATTAAAGCATTCTAGATAAAAGTATGAGAATAATGAATGAAATTTTAGAGGTTTTGCGAGTTCAGGGTACTATAACAGGGTTGAACATTATTGTTAAGAAGACTAAGTCGCTAAGGCTAGGAATAAGTAGAGATGAAAAGATTACGTTTAGTAACGAAAAGGTTGATCAGAAGGACAGTTTTACTTACCTTGGTAGTATTATTAGCAAAGATTTTGGGAGCAGTGATTACGTTAAAAGTAGAATAGCCAAAATTAAGTGTGTTTTTTCATAAATTTTCATAGGGCTAAACAGAATGCAGGTTGTCCTCGTCTGGGTTGGGAGGACGTCATAAAGAAAGATTTAAAGGAAACGGGAACTTCATGGGATGGTGTAAAAAGGGAGGCTTTGAATAGATTGGAATGGAGGAGGAGCTTGCGTAGCTCTTTTTGCCTCAGGCAGCTTGGTGCTGCGGTGAGTTGTTAGTAGTAGTAGTAGTAATAAGCGCCCAATGGCGCTGTTGAAAGTTTTGTCTCGGGGGCATACAAGGAAAAGGACTTAATTGGAGGGATGATCATTTAAACTTTAGAGGAGGCTCATTTAATTATAAATTGAACATTTTAGCTACCATTTAAGAGTAAAAATTGATGGAGGACACCTAGTCCCCGGGCCCTCTTACCCAAACACATCTGATCAACCTTTTGAGGATACTCATTTTGTTCAAAGTAGCCTAAAGAACATATAACAATTCCTCCAGGGTTGCCACAACCTGCCAGAACCCTGGGGGACGGGTTGTAAGCTTAGTCCGGGACATATAAGGCTTTTATAGAGTGGGTGGCGTTATAAACTTCAGATGGAGCTCATTCAAATACAAACTGGAAGTTTCCATGCCCTTTTTAAGAGTAAAAAGGCATTTGAGGGTAATCAACCCGCTGGGTAAGGCATTTCCTAAAACAAACATCTAATCAAAGTTTTAAGACATCCATTTCCTCAGTATTAATAAAAAGTCCAGAAATAATGCCTTTGGGGATGTCATCCCACCCAACAGCCCTTGTGTCCAAGGCTGGACACAAGGGCTGCCAAGATAGATATATCTTTTGCCAAGATAGATATATACTATCTTGGCAAAATTGGAACCTTGGGATATTCTTGCATAAAAAGCGATCTAGATAGGTAAAAAGTCTAAGAAAAATCGTTAAGAGCCTTAATTTTGGTTTTTGCAAATGACGTCATGTATAATGTCATTACATCATATAAGCATTTCTTATGACATTATACATAGCATCATACAAGTATTTTCTTATATGATGTCATGTATAGCATAAGTAAGATTGTTGAGTTTCCAGCGAAACAGTTATTTATGTAATATAATGTCTATTGAAAGGCCCAAAAACGAAAATTTGCAGTTGCAGTTACTATAAATGAAGATTCTTTGAAACCAAAACCCGAATTATCAAAGGTGTTAAGATGTGAAACTTGACAACCTGGACCATCAATTGCGACAATACCAATACGGACAGCTATAGCAAAGGCTATTGCTAAATTGTCTGAAGAAATCAAAATCTAAATAAGTTTCAAAATGAAAATAAAAAGCACAGACACGGGCGGTTGGAAGTTAAGTGAAAACAACAATTAGATCTTGTTAAAAATGAAAATAAAGGTTAAAGACACACGCGGTTAGAAGACATACCACACCGAAAAAGCGGGGGATTCAAAAATGAAAATGAAGAGCAGCGAGTCAATGAAAATCAACCTGGACAACGAGAATTAAAACGTGCCAAAACTGAAAATGATCTTGGGTTTGGGATTTTGACATGGATAAGGTCATCAATGCCTTTCATACCTTTGTTAAAAAATAAAGGTTCGACGGTAAATATTTCATATGACGAAAGATAAGCAGAAGTGTAACGAAGCAAAGGAATTGAAAATGATAGCGATGATGATTGGGTTTTGGATTTTAACATGGATAAGGTCATCAATACCTACCACAGCTTTGAAAATAACAAAATAATTGATTTTTGTAGAAAAAAAGGCAAGACATAGAGTCCGGATAATTGAGAGGTGAAAATACCCCGTTCTACCCCGTATCCGAGGCAGAACATGGTGGTAGTTAAAATGGTATATCTAAATAATTAAAACTGTTATTTGGCTTTTTATTT
The DNA here is from genome assembly GCF_049724085.1 of Artemia sp. Qi Xiang Cuo. Lineage (NCBI taxonomy): Eukaryota > Metazoa > Arthropoda > Branchiopoda > Anostraca > Artemiidae > Artemia > Artemia sp. Qi Xiang Cuo. The sequence continues at coordinate 16,738,333 of NC_142803.1, forward strand.
ATTTTGATTAAGGGAACTTCTCTATTTTAAACATATTCTTTCATCGAATTAATCTGATTATGATTAATTACATTAATTAATTAATCTGATTAAAAAAAATGATTTGGCTTTTTATCCATTTTGTTTAAGCCAACAAATCTAGTTTAAACATATTCTTTCATCAGATTAATCTCATTCTGAATTACAGAACTCACATACAAGGATAGCTTCATCGTCCTCGCTCTCAATTCCTGCATAGGAATTGTGAGCCCATTTTTCACATATGGAACAGACAACCCCACCCTCAGTTAACCTTGAGTAAAACTCACAACAATATAAACATTATTTCTTCATCTTCATATGATGAAGAAACAAGTTGTTTCTTCATTTTCTTCTTTTTTTCCTTGGCACTTTTTCACTTTTATTCAGGCAATTTTCCTATGTTATTAGAGTTTTCGTTTGTTTTCTTTCTTAAAAAGTATCTACAGTGCTCTTTCTGTCTTGGCAATCTCCTTTTCTTTTTTTGCTTTTATTGCCTCCTCTAACTAATTTTTGTATGGTGAATCAGTTATAACTGCAGTATTCCCCCTCATTCGATTCGTTCCTTTTGCACTTTCTCTGACTTTTGGAATAGGAATTAAATTTTAAGGTGAAACATTAAATGCAGTTGGAGAGTCATTCATTTCATTTGTCATCCAAGAGCATTCAGGAATAGCCTTGTCATCCATATTAAATTGAACCTTTTTATCTGAGATGCCATTAACACCAACAATAAGGCTAGAAACTGTAGCATCTTCACCCCTATCACTACAAGTGTAGGGACTTTCTTTATCAACAGATGAGCCAGACGAAGATTACCTACTTGTTCTTTTTCTGTCATTGGAGGTTCCTCAATCACTTTTTGGGTTGAAGGTCCCGCTTGTTTGATGTCAATTGTGTCAGCTGGTAGGAAATCTGAATAGGAGAATATGGCTGGGTTAGGTTGCCAAATTATTGTTACTTTAAACCCCTTAATTGCAGTATTCCTAGAGGCGCTTTGGATAACCGCTGATCCGAAGAGCGTTGAAATTTGAATCAGCGTTACAAATTTCTCTGGGTTGCACCGGGGCCACTTTCGAAGCTCTTCAGCGTAGTGAAGGCTCAAAGGCTTCATTAAAGACCCATCAAGTGGTTGTAACCTCTGAGAACAACGCGGGAGTAAACAAAGCAACGAAAAACCGTTATCTCTTGCGTAATCTATGACCTCTAGGCTCTTGGTGTGGGTGGAATGTCCGTCTAATATGAGAAGAACCAGAAAGTCGTTTGATGCCTTCGACAATGCTACCAATTTCTCAAACCATGCTAAGAACAGCTCAGCGGTCATCCATCCAGTGCTGTGAACCTCAGCCCAGCTCCCTGAAGGTAGTACCAGCTCAAACTCCTTCTGAATTTTTTCTTCCTCGGACAAACTAACCTCGGGGGCATGTGTGATCCACTTGGAGACACGCAAATAAGCCAAGTTACGGTCTCCCCCCTTTCTGCAAAATTTATTGCACCAACTTGTCGTTAACCCTTACAAGCAATGATTTTTGAATGGTTCTTAGGGTTCACGGAAACACCAGTTTTGTCACAATTAAATATCTGCGACGCTGTAAGTTTGTGCTTATCTACCAATTGAGTGAGTAGCAACAAAAACTATCAACAGCCACTCTACTAAATCCCATAGCCCTTGCATCAGATGTTGACTCTGGCAAACGAATAGACAGATTAGGATCTTTCTCAAAAAATTTGTTGACACTGTCTTGACCAGCTATTTCATTTTGAAATCTATGAGCTATGCCATTTCTTTGAGCTAATTGGTAAGCTCCTTCTAATTAATTAAATAAAAAAACAAGTTTTTTTAACTGAAAGTAAGGATAAACATTAAAACTTAAAACGAACAGAAATTATTCCGTATATGAAAGGGAGTGTTCCCTCCTCAACGCCTTGCTCTTTACGCTAAAGTTTTTATTGTTTTAAAAAATAGAGTTGTGAAAAGAGTCAAACTTTAACGTAAAGAGCAAGGCATTGAGGAGGTGACAGCCCGTTTCATAAACGGAATAATTTCTATTCGTTTTAAGTTTTAATGTTGCTCCTTACTTTCAGTTAAAAAAACTTGTTTTTTTATTTAATTTTTGAACGTTTTTGAATTAATGCAGGTTTTGATTTTGGCTCACCCTACATGAATAATTAAAACCAAATTTGCATACTAATTTTACTTTTATTTGGTTAAGTGGCTACTACGAAAGTGGTTTAATTTTATTTACGAACGTTTTTATTAGTAATAAATATACGTAACTTACGAATTAACTTACGTAACGAACTTTTATATTCATATATTTTAAAAATTTATATTAGGGGGTTTGCCCCCTAGTCAATACCTCGCTCTTTATGCTAAAGTTCGAAATTTGTTCCATTTCTTTAAAAATAACCCTCTAATCCCAAAGGCCGTTAGTTAGAATAAATAGATCTTATGAAAGTACTAAAAATCTTTAGCTTAAAGAGCGAGGTATTGACTAGGGTGTGAACCCAATCATGTCCGTAATAATTTCTGTTCGTTTTAAGTTTTGATGGTGCTCCTTACTTTCAGTTGAAAAACTTTTTTTTTTTATTTAATTTCTGATCGTTTTTTTTTCAAAATGCTGGGAAATCTGGCGCCTCCTCCATAGCAATATCCCTTCCCCCAGGAAACTTCCTCCATGGAAAGATCCTCCCACATAACCCCTGACTCCCCTCCCCGCTACCAGAAAAAATCCCCCTGAAAACGTCTGTATACTTCCCAATAACTAATACTAGCCTGTATGTAAACAATGGGTAAAGTTCATAGCTTTCAGACCTCCCCCCGGGGACTTAGGGGATTAAGTCATCCTCAAAGACATATTTATTATATCTTTCGACCATGCTGAACAATATGGCTATCTCAAAATTTTGATTGGGTGACTTTGGGAAAAAAATGAGCGTCGGCCTAGTTGCCCTCCGTTTTTTGTCACTTAAAAAGGGCACTAGAACTTTTAATTTTCGTTCGAATGAGCCCTCTCACAATATTCTAGGACCACTTGGTCGATACGATCACCCCTGGGGAAAAAAAAAACAACAAAAAACAAATAAACACACATCCGTATTCTTTCTTCTGGAAAAAAATACAAAATTCAGCATTTTTATAGATAGGAGCTTGAAACTTCAATAGGGTTCTCTGATACGCTGAATCTAATGGTATTATTTTCATTAAGGTTCTATAATTCTAGGGGGTGTTTACCCCTTATTTCAAAAATCAGGCAAATTTCCTCAACTTTTGATGGGTAACTTGATGAGACTAAACTTGATGAAACTTATGCATTTGAAATCAGCATTAAAATCTGATTCTTTTGGTGCATCTATTGATATCAAAATTTTGTTATTTAGAGTTTCGGTTCGTTACCTTATTTACAGTTCGTTACCACGAACTGTTTGATAAAAATCGTTTTAAACTTAGTACCCCGTTCCACCCCGTGTTCCCCTACAATTGTAATACGTATCTAGGGGGCAGATACTGGTTCTTTTTAATTTTTGAATTTTATTTGTAAAATCAGATTTTGTGATTATTGGTGGATTGTCTTGAGAGGTTTGGGGGAAATTGTTTCCGGATTCAAGGGTAGGTAATGTTGGGAAATCGAACTAACATAGCGGTTTAGGTCGTTCGTGGTTTTTATAGGAGGCTTGTTTAAGTTAAAGTTTAGCTGTTTAGGCTCTTTGCCACAAATAAGTTTTACTTCCTCGTACCATTTTTTGGATTAGTAGTGCATAAGGGATTTATATTGTTTTTGTAGAAATTTGATGCAGCCTTAAGAAGTGCTTCTTTAAATTGTTCCTTAATTTTTTTGCCTCTAGAATTTTTTCTTCTTTAAGACATTTATTTTTTTTCAGAATTATTTTTCTAAGGTTATGATTGAAGAACGGTTTGTCGGTGGAACACTTTTTGTTCTTTTTTTCCGGGAATGGTTCAATGTAGTGTTTAGTTCGGAGTCCATGAAGCCGTATGACTTTTTCTATTAACATCTTCTGCATTTACAACTTCGCTTCAACTTTCGCTTCTTATCCCATTTCCGAGTTCCAATAAGCCTTTATCTGTTACTGTTCTGGAGACAATTTCGGTAACTTTATAATTGTGTTTGGCCTCAAAATCTGGGATAATGTTAATTGCGTAATGGTAGGTACCGCGAAGTGCAGTAAGCAAAGTTTTTTTTTATAGTATTGTTTTATATTAGTATAAATAACGTCTGTTTGGGTGCCTCCCTTCGTCGTTGGTAAATCTACCATTTGTTTAAGATTAAAGTTACGGCAAGTTGTGTCTAATGATAAATCATTTTTATGCCCTAATAAAAAGATTCCGGCGTAAAGATATTTTAGTTGAATTCGATCAGTGCTGCCATTTAGTTTTTCTATGAAATTCTGTTTTGATTGGGAGCGAAATAGAAAAGTAAAACCATAATAATATTCAGTGGACGGGGTGAAATCTTCGGTCTAATGACTATCCAAAGAGTTTTTTCAAACTCATTAAAATCTGGTGTAGGAATTAATCTTGGGCATAAATATTCTCTGACGAAGAGCAAAATACCACCCCGTTTTTTTCCCCAGAGGATGGTCATGGTACCTTAACTTGATAAATTTATGGTATCCATTTTAATTTAGCAAAGATGAATTTTGGTTATGCACCTCCATGATGGAAATAACGTCGAGATCCAATAGTCCCGCAGTTATGCATACTTCCTTAAGTTTGACTAAGTTCCAGATTTCGGCATTACTCATAACTTTTTGGGTAATTGTAGCATGAAGCGGCACAATAATATTTTTCATAACACTCAGATTTATTATTTTGGAGATGGGATGTTGCGGGTAGTGGAGTCTAGATTGCTATGTTATGTAAGGGTAGGATAGTTTTGGGGGTGGAAAAAGTGGTATAGTAAGAAGGTTTGTCTTAACTTCAAAATAATTCACACCTGGGTAATTCTTGTGTGATAAGGTTTGGGAGGTATATAGAGAAGTGGTGTGTTCCTAGGGATGAAGTGGGGGGTGACTAGGGGGGAGATCAAGAGGGAAGGGATATTTTTGAAAAAATGGTTTTGATTTATTGACATAGGCTGTAAATGGGAGGAGGCTCGGTCTAAAGAGTGGTCTTTCTTTGCAATTATTATAAAGAACGACCTTTTTGCCTATATTAATTTATATTAAAGTTTTTATATTTAGATAGGAGTATATTAAAAGACGATCATTAGATACCAAACCATTGCATACATTGGACTTAGTTAGCCACTTGATTGTTTGAAGTTCGTCTCTTACTATTTCAAAGAAGAAAAAGCCGTAGGACTTTTCCTGTTAGCAATCATCCTGGTTGCAGCGCTAGCTAGCAACCTAGTAAGAGACGATCACGTCCAATGTTAAGAAATAGAAAAACCCATAACTCCTAAAAAAGTCAGATCAAAACAAATGCATAAAGGATTAATACAAATTATAAATGGGGACTATGTAAGTTTCATCAGATACAGCTGTAACTTAGTAGAAAAATAACCACGGCGCACAGTAACTAAATGTTATCCAGGTTGCAGCGGTAGCTAGCAGCCTGGTAAGAGACAATCACACCCAATAGGTATAATTTTAACATAATTTTACAGTCTAAAATGGATTTAAAAATTGAAATATTGGATATTCATCTTAGTCGGATATCAGACATTCCTAAGAAAGACTTAATTGTCAAAGCAAAAATTGGAGGCTATAAATATACAACAATTTATTACGAACATCACCCGGAAAAATCGATAATTTATCCAATATTTATATTTGAATCGTTACCATAGACAGTCTTGAAATCAAATCCTTTATCTTAGAAATCCTCTCGTCACCACTGCGCTACCGCAACTGTTAGTGAACAAGATATTATTAAACACATCATGATTTTGCAAACAAAATTATGGGTGACGTTATAATCAAAGGTTACAACCATCATGGTTGAAGGGGTAGCTGCAACCTAATAAAGTACGAACGAAAGCCCTTAGTAACAGTAAAAATTGCTAGTTACATTATTTCTTAAGAGGATTAACACATATGCGATCCCAAATGACATTATTTGATTTATGTCACACTGGTTTCTTGCCTTTGAGGTTTTAGCTTTTATTTTTCCTTTATGCAATTCTCCTGTTGATTAAGCTCAGCGGGTAAATTTTAATATATAACATTAACAAATTAATATAGTTTACTTTGATAATGCATTTTGTGGGTTTGATTAAGGCAACGTACAGATTTAACCTTACCTTATATTAAAAGACGATCATTAGAAGAACAAACCATTGCATAAATTAGACTTGTATATATTTTTAATAGTCAAAATCTATTGGAGGGCAACTAGCACCCCCCCCACACCCATCATTGCCCCAAAAATATCCAATAAAAATTTTGAGATAGCCATTTTGTTCAGGGTAGTTGATTTCCAGATAGAAAATATATTTTGTTCCACGCAGTTTAAAGTTTAGGAAATTATATATTTGAACAGGACACTCCCCCCTCAGTCCTTAGGGCAAGTCAACTGCCTGATTCTTTGAGAGTTGACTCTTACTACTCCAAAGAAGAAAAAGCCGTAGGATTTTTCCTGTTTGTAATCAGGGTTTACATAATTTAGGTTGTCAATATAATAAAGAACAAACCTTAGCTCATAGTAATTGAAATATTCATTAATAGTAGTAGCCTTACCTTCACCAGCTGTATTATCATCGGTAAACTTTTCTAGGATATGGTGTATTACATTAAACTTACATAAAGGACCGATATAGTTCTTTATAAATGGTATTTATCAGTTAGGTTTTCTTATATAATTATACATTATCTGGGTTTTTCTGGGTTACAGCGGTAGCTAGCAACCTAGTCAGAGACGATCACGTCCATTGTTAAGAAATATAAAAACCCATAACTCCTAAAAAAAGAGTCAGATCAAAACAAAAAGTATGCTGTTAGAACCGTCTTGTCCTAAACCCCTATACAGAAAAATTTCTGTCATTTGGTTTGAACAGCAAGGGAAATATGTTTGCTTGAAAATTAAGAAAAGTGGCAGCTACTACAGCATTCTGCCTAAACGGCATCTTTTTTTACATTAAAAGACGATCACTAGAATAACAAATCATTGTATACGTTCGATTTAGTTATCAACTTGATTGTTACAGTAAAGAACGACATGACCATGTTAACTGAAATAATCTATTGACAATATAACTTCAAACACATTTTTTTTAAAGTTACTTCTCTAAAGTATGTTATATAAAAGATCAGTCTAGTTAACCATAAATAGGGATTATGTAATTTTCATCGGTATCATGGCGGTGAGGATTTTTGAAACCTAGCAAAGAACAAACCATGGTACATATTAGACTTAGTTAGCTGCTTGATTCTCAGAAGCTCGTCTCTTACTATTCCAAATAAGAAAAAGCCATAGACTTATTCATGTCTATGTTATAGTAAAGAAAAAAAGTTCGTGGTAACGAACTGTATAGTAATAGTGACTCGTCTCAATAGTGACTGAAACTCTAAAAAACGAAGGTTTAAAATCAAGAGATACATCAAAAGTATCGAATTCTTATGCTGATTTTAAATATATTAGTTTAATCAAGTTTACTCATATCCATCAAAAGTTATGAGCCTGGGGAAATTCGTCTTATTTTAATTACATTAAAAGACAATCATTGGAATAATAAACCATTGCATACATTGGACTTAATTTAGCTACTTGATTGTTTTAGGTTCGTCTCTTACTATTTCAAAGAAGAAAAAGCCGTAGGCTTTTTCCTGTTTGTAACCATCATCCGGGTTACAGCGGTAGCTATCATGTTAATGGTTAATGGTCAAACAGTTCGTGGTAACGAACTGTATTGTAATCACATTAAGTTACGAACTGTAGCCTCTAGTAACTGATCCGGGTCGCAGCAGTAGCTAGCAACCTAGTAAGAGACGATCACGCCCCATAGTAAAAACTAAAGTAACCCATAACTCCTGAAAAAGATTCATTTCAAAACAAGAAGTATACTATTAGAACCGCCTTATCCAAAACTTCTATATAGGAAATATACCGTCCCTTGGCTTGAATAACAAGGAAAATATGATGGCTTGAAAATCAAGAAAATTTACTTTAACCACAATATTCCCCACCAACGGCATCTTTATTCCTTTCCGCTTTTTTTTTCTCCTCGGCTAGCTGGGCACTGGAAAATCATAGAGAGCTGTATAATGGCTCATTTTGAAGGAAATTGCTACATCTAGTGCCTTTTGTAATTAAAAATTAAATATTTTTAAAAGTAGAATATACTACTCATCATAAATGGTATTTGTCATCTGGGTTGCAGCGGTAGCCAGCAACCTAGTAAGAGACGATCACGCCCCATTGTAAAACCTAAAGTAAACCATAACTGCTGAAAAAAGATTCAGATCAAAACAAGAAGTGCACTATTAGAGCCACCTTGTCCAAAACTTCTATATAGGAAACATAGTCATTTGGCTTGAACAACAGAGAAAATATATTGGCTTGAAAAACAAGAAAATTGACTTTAACCACGATATTCTCCACAAACGGCATCTTTTTTTCTTTCCACTTTTTTTTCTCCTGAGCTAGCTGGGCACTGAAAAATTATATAGAGCTGTACAATAGATCATTTTAAAGGAAATTGCTACATCTCGTCACTTTTGTAATTAAAGATAAAATAGTTTTTTAAGTAGAATCAATTTTGTCAAAAAAACTGCATTTTTGATATATTTTCATACTGCAATCTTTTCAAAGATATTTTACTATTAGAACCGCCTTGTCCAAAACCTCTATATAGCAAAGCTGCCGGCCCTTGGCTTAAATAACAAAGAAAATATGTTGGCATGAACCTGCTTTGACCGGTAACCTGCAA